>NC_056737.1:1568053115-1568335615 GCF_019279795.1 Protopterus annectens
TTTTTTAAAATTTAAAAAAAAATAAATTTTTAAATTAAAATTTTAAATTTATTAAATAAGTATGCGTATTCATTAAAATAATTAAAACAAAAAAACTTTATTTTTTCAGAAAAAATGCTAAATTAAATACATTTTAAAAGTAATTTTAAAATCTTTTTTCAAATTGGGTAACTTTTTTTGAAACTTCAAAGTTCATGTATTTAAGGATATTTTCAGTTCACTTTGCTTGTTGTTAACGCAAGTATAACTGAACATGGTGGTGAGTTTACCTTCTTCGAAGGTACTCTCCCGGGATCCATGTCCCCTTTCACTTCCAAAATATAAAGGTTCAAGTAGCTTAATGTTTTATGTAGCCAGGTTGTTAGGTTTATTACATTGTCTCCCTCATACCTTTTAGGTATACCATACATTTTAATGTTATTTCATCTCAGTTTTTTCTTCTAAATCATAAACTATCTATGAGCCAGCTATTCTGTTTTAAAAGAAATACAAGCGTTTTAAAAGAAATACAAGCAGAGACTCACCTTCAGTTATTCTCCCTTCATGAACATTTATAGCTTCTTCCATACTGCTGATTTGTGCACTTTATTGTATTCTATCGTCTTTCTGGACTCTTATTTGAATCTATTTTGGCATCTAGTTTGTCCATTTTAAGTAATACACCCTGGATACTAGATATTAGTGATTGGGTGTATTTTTTAACAGAAGAATCCTGAGTACCATTTCTTGAATGGCTCATGTCGAAGTCTATTCTCTCTTAACCAAGCCATTGAAATTCTGACCAGAAAACTACAGCTTTTGAAAAACTTGAAGCTATAAATTTTTCCTCAGACTATTAGTGAATAAAATTAGCTAACAAGTATCTCCACATTTTAATTGTTTGATTATATTTCTGTCAGAAAAAAAAAATTCAGTCACAGAGCTTTCACCAGTATACATAGTAGCTTCTGTCATGGGCACTAAAAAGCATATCATAAAAACAAAATGCATGACAACAGAAATTTAGCTTTGCATCAATCTTGTTTTGAAGAACTTCTACTGTTTATACCCTGCTTATATTTTTTTACTCTTTCATCAAAAATTTCAGGACATTTTTCAGTATACAGTTGCCTGAAACCAAATAAATGAAGAACAGTAGCAGTCCTTTCTGGGAACCAGTTTACACTGATGTACAATTTGTCAACTGCATCTCCGATTTTGCCAAGCCATTATACCACCACAACTTCTGGCCCCAAGTGAATTTATTAAGTCTCAAATAAACCCTTTTAGCTAGTATCACGCTTCAGTTTTCCTGATTTTTTTTTTTTATTATAACTCATGTACCAATTTAAAATTATGTCTCACAGTCCAAGTGCATAGGACTTCTCGATATTCACAACTTCCTCTTTCCATAACTCTGTAATTCTTGTATTTGCTTTATACAATTGGTCAGCCAAATGTCTAATAATCTACTGACTAGAGCTAGGGAGCTGAAAATCATTAAGGAGCGTTAACATCACTCTTCCTCCTGTCATCAACTGATATGGTGATATCCCACTAGTAAGGAAAGTGATGCTTTTATACGGATGAGCACTGGATGTAAATGTGCAACCCAATTACTTCCTTTTTCCATTAAGGACTTTTTCACTCTTTCATAGCCTGTTTAATCATCTCATTACACCTGCTGCTTGTGGGTGATTGGGAACATGAAATGTATCTTACACATTTCCCTCACAAAATGTGAGCCATTATTATAATACTGTTGGTAATCCCCAGTGTGCAAAAACTTGAGCGCATATAAGGCATATTCGGTACTGAGAGCTGCATAATTTTTGTTACGGATTACTTCTAACAACTTTGAAAATACATCTGCCACCACTAGAGCCCATGTATAGCCTCCCTGGCTGGAGGACAAGGTTCTACGTAGTAAATTTGTCTGGGTGGCAACAAGTTCCTACAGAGTATAAGGTGTACTTAAAGCTGCTGCTTTGGCTACTTAATCAGTTGCAATATTACCAAGTACCAGTGTGGTCTGAATAGCGTTTTGGTATGTTCAAGGCTGTTACAGTATCAGCACCATCAATGAATACCTTTTCAAACCCTTGCCGTTAATCAGCCACAAAGGGGAAGGTACCCGTGACTCCTGTTCAGGTACACAGTCATGCCTAGTACCACTGTAGTGCATAAACTGTGGCAAGGTACATTTTTTTCTTACTTGCACTTCTTTTGTTCTTGTCGAAGTCTAATAAGCACTGTGCATACCAAAGCAGCGCTCACATCTCTGGGTTGTTTTGACAATAATAGCTCAAAATGTGGTGTGGCATTAGTATTATTAAAGATGCAAATCCTTCTAATTTTTCCTGCTGTATCATTCGATGGACATCTAACAGTTTTTTTTTTTAAAGGTACAATCATTTTCTACTCACCATAGCATTCAAATGAAATACCAAACAATTCTTAAATAAGTAGGAATGCTTTTAACTGCCTGTTTTAAAACACTGTTAATAACATGGCTGAGATACTGCCATCATTCACATGCACTTTAATGTAAAAGGGCTGCTCTTGTCAGGGAGAAATTAGAATGTCTGCTTCAGTCAATGCTCTTTTCACATTTAAAAACTTTTATTTGCTTTCTCATGTTTATTGTACATTATCAGTGCCCTTGTCTATATCTTTTAACAAATCACATAAAAGTGCTTAGCCTGCACAATCATATCTAAATTCTATAAAAAATAATCAGACCAATAAACGATTGCTTTTGATCTTTGCAACATCAGTCTGACTATTAGCAGACATTTCTACTCCTAGGAAATAAACCTGTGATATACACAAATGCAACTTGTCAAAAATAAATTTAAATACTGCTTGCTGTAAAACTGTACAGTATCTATCAATACAAAATCAATACATTCTGATCTAAGTCAAAATATCTTCAGTGTTTTGCAACATTTTACTTTTCAAATTCAGTGCATTTGATATTCTTGGTAATATCTGACAAAATTAAACAGAAGAGTTAAGAAACCCATGTGGTAACCAAGTCATCATATAATGCTGATTTTGCAATGTAAAAGCAAACCATAAAGTTGACTATAGAATTAAAGGCACTGCAATGTAAAAACTAAGCATAAAGCTAACTCTGGAGTTAAAGGCACTGCAAAGAACTGGCTTGCCAAATCTAACACTGAAAACAATTTTGCTTTTGGATCAATTAATGACACTAAGTCATACAAAAAAGTATTAAATGCATTGTATGGAGCGTACATTTATTTATTAGCCTCAAATCTATTACCATACACTATGAGCTTTTTTTCTTTTTCACTAGACAAATGGTGCTACTACAAGGTGTACTAACAACCCCCTCCCTTCTCAAATCCTGAACAGCTTAGTGTAAAGTATGCTTCCCTGGAGGTTTTGTACTATCACTGACATGGCAATAAATTCCCCTTAAACCATATTAGACACCAGGCTGCAATCAATTTTTGACTTCGCCTATAACTGAGTATGCTTGCAGTAATTCTTGTTTTAGGATCTCATTTGAACTCTGGCCAATAAATTATTTAACAATTTCTGCCTGCTATGGTGGTTGTATCTCAGTAAACACATTAGCTGGCTGGCCTTGCCACAAAATCTGATTTACCAGATCCACTACAATCCTTAATTCTCACAGAAAGATCATAAGATCATTATGGAGGAATGTGAATTCACTCAAAATGGGCATCTCTCTCCCTTTCCAGGATGGCCGTATTCATCTTGAAAAATGCAGCATTAAAGACTTACTATGGCAGGCAGTATTTTGAGGAGCATCATATCTTACATGCCTAAGATGGCATCTTATAGACAGCAGATTCAGCTGCCCTTGTATCTATCAACCTGTCTTCCCAGGGCAGCCCCTCCAAGTACTCCCCCATAAAAAGTAATCAATCTTTCCCCAGGGACAGTGGGATTAAGAAAGTCTGGCTTGTGGGAGGCTCATCTTCACCAATCTGAGTTGAGATCAAAGTTAACTGTATTAACATAGTCTTCAAAATCAGCTGCAGTCTGTCCTGGTCTCCCAGTCTCTTCCTAAAGGGTTGGAATTGATGGCTGTCCATGTGGAGTAACCATCATGTGCTCCAATTCATCCAGCTGTTTTGTTACAGAAGCAAAATAAGTTCCAATCCCTTTTTCTGCCTAATTCTCCTGTGAATACACACATTAATAACATTAATATGAATCTGTATCATATTCTGGCAAAATTCCAAGAGATATCACTATGCAACAATCAAGTTCCTATGCACAACAATCCAGCAAAGAACTATAGTGCTGTTCAACCCTCACCCCATTACCTTTGTTGCAGTGCTACATCTAATGCAGTCACTTGGGACCCAATATGCTTGTTTCAGCTTAGGATCTCTAACATTTGCTATCCTGATGACTCTACTGCCCCCCCTTTAGCCTCTCATACCTCCATCATGTGCACTCTTTTTGCATCAACGTCCTGTTTGCAATAGAAACAAAAACTTCAGTCTGCCCTTCCTTATATTTGACATGTTTGCTTAAGTTTGAAAGCTCTGGGACAGATGATTGGCAGACTAGAAGGGATGAAAACAGAAAGGGAGAGTAGTATGCTACAAGTCATACAACAGAAGTGGAAGAAGGAACTGTAGAAGGAAGGTACAGCAATGAGGCAGAAAACAAATGGGTATAATTTTTAAGCTGGCATTTTCCACACAGCCACTATTGATAAAACAGATGTTTTAAATAAAATGCAGTGGGATATGTACATATACACCAACTTTGTGCGAATAAATATGCACAATTAAAAGGTCATAAAGAAACACTAACAGCATTTTTCTTCTCCCTGGCTAGTGGATTGCATAATTTATAAGGGGGGGGGGGGGGTGCTGAAAATTTTTTAATGTTATGATCTACGGGGTCCTGGTTTGATCAGCACCAAGGGAGTGTATGCCATACATACATTAAGAGGACACATAATACTAGAATTCAAGATTTGGCGACACAAATTATAAACAGAATAGCTAGTGGGAGATGGGTGGCAGTTTTTTTTTTTATTTGCTTAACTCTAAGGCAAAGGGCTACAGGGTGAAATACCAGTCTCTCTGTGGGTAGCAGAAATGTTTACTGCACTCAAATGGTCAATAAAGTACATTTGTGTTAAGTAAACCTACCATAAAGCACAGCTGTGTAAAATCTTACCATAACAGTACATGTCCTTCTCCTTACTGCTGCAGTATTCATAAGGGAATTTGTGCACTGATAGCCCAACATCTGGACAGTACAGCAAAGCCTTCAGTAGTTACAGGTGTCATACATCACATATATGCTGCCCATGAAGGGCGTAGGGCATAAAGATGACATTTGGACGCATAAAGATGACATTTGGACGCATACACTCAGAACTGGAAAAGCCCCACGAGGAACAAAAGTTCTTAGGGACAAGGAAAAACGTGCATCCAGAAGGAAAAAAAAAAGGAGAAGAGCCCATCAGCCAGGAAGACAATAAAGAACAAGACTAGAGCAGTGGGGGTAGGAGGGAGGGAGTGAATACTGCAACAGTGAAGAGATGGACATTTAAAGTTATGGTAAGATTTTACACAACTGTATTATGTCCTTACATATCACTGTCGCAGTACTCATAACCTAAGGGAGAGTACAAAAGCTCAAGAGTAAGCCTGGGAGGAGGATGGCATGTAAGAGCCCTCCTGAAACCCATGCAGAATAGCCCTGGCAACGCCAGCTCTGGCCCTGGAAATAACATCTGATTTGTAATGCTTAGTGAAAGTATGAAGAGAGGGCCAAATAGCAGCCTCAAGGAAGAAATGTGCATCCAGCCCCTTGAAAAAAGCACCTGATGATGCAACAGTCCTGGTAGAATGAGCCTTTACTGATGAAGAAAAAAATTCCATGAAAAGAACAACAAAAACAAATGGGCATAGAAATCCAGGAGGAAATGACTTGCTTAGAAACAGCCAAACCCAAAAACCTGGGATGAAAGGAAACAAAAAGCTGCCCAGATTTGTGAATAACTTTAGTTTTGTCCAAATAATGTGTGCGCTGTCTATGCATATCCAAGGTGTAAAGAGCCTTCTCACTGGTAGACTGCAAAGAAAGGAAAAAGAGGGACAATGTATAGACTGATTAAGGGAAACCTCATTAACCACACTGGGTATACAAAAAGGATTAGTGAGAAAGTACAGTTGTGTACCTACCATAAATGTAGATGTTCGAGTGTATTCAGTGTTGCAGTCATTACACTTGGGTTATCCTGCTGGCAGGCTATCCGCAGTCAGCCTGAATTCCAAAGTCCTGGTCCGGCGTCGGTTGCTGTCGCCTCTTCCCTGACGTTAGTGCACCAGGGGTATATAAGATGCAGCTGATGCCATTTTCTTCAGTTTTTCTTGCCCTAGATGTCAGGTGCCCCCAAAAGGGTAGGCTAAAAATTTTGCTTATAAAAAAGCATGCAATAACAAAAACATTACCTTCATCTACAAGCAAATACACCACATAGGTTGTATAGAATAGAGAAGTACAGATAAGTTCCAGCAATGAAAAGGGGGATGGAGGGAGGGTAACCTGGACTGCAACAGTGAATACACTTGAACATCTACATTTATGGTAGGTACACAACTGTACTATGTTCATCGTGTTTCACTGTTGCAGTCATTACACTTGGGTTGAATCCCAAAGCTGAGGTTGGGTGGCTGGGCCTAAATAGAATTAGAAGTGGCAATGAGGCCCTACAGAACTGCAGTGGCAAAGCCTGCTCTGGATTTAGAGTAAAGAGGTAAGTGGTAGTACTTTATAAAAGTGTGCACTGAAGTCCAAGTTGCAGCCTCCAAAATATCCTTGGTTGGTACTCCTCTGAGGAAGGATGCTGAAGTGGCTGCTGCTCTGGTAGAATGTGGCCTAATGCCCTTAGGCAGTGATTTGCCATGTTGTGAATAGCAGAAACGAATGCAGTGGCCTATCTATTTGAAATAATCTGCTTTGAAATAGCCTTTTCTTGTGATCCTGCAGCATATGCCACTAAAAGTTGCTCAGTCTTTCTGAAAGCTTTAGTTTTGTCCAAGTAGAAGTGTAGCTGTCTGTGTATGTCCAAAGAATGCAGAAGTATCTCCCCTTTATTCTGTGGGTTTGGATAAAGGGTAGGCAAGTGAATAGTTTGGTTAAGAGCCACACTGGACACTACCTTGTTGGGTTTGTCCTCAGAGAAACCCTGTCCGGATGGAAAATAATAAAAGGTTCCACAGCCATTAATGCCTGCAACTCTGAGACTCTTCTTGCTGAAGTTATTGCTAGGAGCAGAGCTGTTTTCCATGATAAGAACTTTATGTCGGCTGTATTGGCTGGCTCAAAAGGAGGCAGTGTCAGCTTTTCCAAGACAAAACTGAGGTCCCATGTAGGTATTGGTGCTCTCCTTGGAGGTCTTATGTTTTTGGCTCCTCTGAGGTACTGCCTCAGAAGTGGATGCGAAAAATTAGGTGGGTCCGTATTGTAGTGAGCTGAAATGGCAGAAGCATGGATCTTAATTGATGAGAAGGATAGGCCTTTGTCCAGCATCTCAGTTAGGCATTGTAAAATCTGAGGAATATTTGGTACAAGTGTGCCAATTCCTTGTGCCTGGTTCCAAGCACAGAATCTCTTCCATTTTTCTGCATAAGATTTTCTGGTGCTGGGCCTCCTGGCCTCCAAAATAACATCCATAACTGCTTTAGAGAGAGGTGTGTCCTGAATGGTCATAATATCCGCCATTTAGAGAGAGGTGTGTCCTGAATGGTCATAATATCCGCCATGCAGTCAGATTTAGTGTTTTGAGTTGGCTGTGCAGGATCTGATTGTTTTGTTGGGTCAGTAGATGAGGAATTTGAGGTAACGTTCAGGCTGGGCCTTGAGACAAATTCTTTAGGATTGGATACCAGTGCTGGCGTGGCCAGTCTGGGCAATCAGTATCATTTTTGGCTTCTCTTCTCTGACCTTTAGGAGTACCTTGGGGAGGACAGGCAGAGGAGGAAAGGCATAAACTGTAAGGGTTTTCCAGCTGAATGATAGAGCATCCACTTTCCATGCTTGTTCGTGGTAAGTTCTTGAGCAGAATCTCTGTAGTTGGCAGTTGTGAGGGGAGGCAAATAGATCCATGTCTGGGCATCCCCATTTCCTTGTTATCATGCTGAAGACTTGTGGATCTAGTTTCCACTCGTGAGGGTCCATGAGGTTTCTGCTTAGTTCGTCTGCCAGGGTATTTGTTTTTCCTGGCAGGAATTGTGCTTGCAGGTGCACTTGATAAGTCAATGCTGTGTTCCACAATGTCATGGCTTGTCTGCAGAGGGGGTAGGAATGAGTGCCTCCTTGCTTGTTTATGTACCACATATGACTGTAGTATTGTCCGTTTTTATCAGTAGTTGTCCTGGATGGAGTAATTCCTTGAAGGCTGTCAGGGCATTCTGTACAGCTAGCATCTCTTTTTGATTGATATGAAGATGCATTTGGCTTGCGGGCCATGTGCCCTGAACACATTTTCCTGCCATGTGGGCCCCCAGGCACAATCTGATGCATCTGCTAGTGTTTGCCTGGCTGTGGGTAAGGTGAATGGGTGTCCCTTGTTGTGGTGATAGGCCTGTACCCACCATCGAAACTCCTGTTGCAGGCAGGGAATGAGAGTAATTATTGTTTCCAGGCTGTGGCAATGTTGAGTCCAAACACCTTTTAGGTACCATTGTAGCTTCCTCATATGCAGTCTTGCTTATGGAATTAGCAGAATGCAGGATGCCATGAAGCCCAAAGCCTGCAGAATTTTTCTTGCAGATAACTGGGTCTTTGTTGCCATGCTTTTGAAGCATGAAGTCAGTTGCCTTTGTTTGTCTGGTGTGAGATAAGCCATCTGGGGAGTTGTATTTAAGCTTGCACCCAGGAATATTATCTCTTGAGAGGGTACTAGTTTTGATTTCTTTTCGCTTACTGTGTACCTTAGGCAAATTAGTAATCTTTTTACAAACGACAGATGCATTAGTGGAATGTCTTTGTTCTCTGCTTGAATAAGGCAGTCATCCAAGTAGGGATATATTTGAATTCCTCTTTGTCTGCAAAAAGCAATTACTGGTGCCAGGCATTTTGTGAAGACCCTGGGCGCAGTAGATAAGCCAAAGGGCTGAGCAGAGAATTGGTAGTGCATTGAACCAGCTATGAATCTGAGGTACCTTCTGCAAGACTGTCTGATTGGGACATGCAGGTATGCCTCTTTGAGGTCCAACGTTACAAGCCAAGCCTTCTTGCCCAGCATGGGCAGAAGCTGCTGCAGAGTCAATATTTTGAAATGTCCAGAATTGGCCTCCAAGCTTTGTCCTTTCTGGGTACTAAGAAAAGTCTTGAGTAAAATCCTTGTCCCTGCTCTTGCTGTGGTACTGGTTGAATAGCCCTCATGTCCATGAGAGATGAAACTTGTATTTGTGCCTCTGCCCATTGATTGTGTGGCAGGTCTGGCATACCTTTTGCCTTTGGAAGGGTGTGAAAGTGGAACCTGTAGCCCTGAGAGACTATGTTTAAGACCCATTTGTCCTGGGTGATTATGTGCCAATTTTGTGAAAAAAGGGTACTGCCAAAAGATAAGTGCTTGTCATTGGCAGAGGAAAGTCATTGGGACTGTTTTCTATATGGCTATGATGTCTTCCCCGCTTTTGGAGGTAGTAGCACCCCATTGTTTGGGCCTGTATGAGCCCTGGGGTTGTTGTCCGCCTCTAGGGCATCTGTATCTGCCTCTTTTTGGTCTGTCTGACACTGGAAAGGACCAATTCTTAGAAGGCCAGTTCCTGCTAAATCTGGGAGGTTGTACCTGTAAGAAATCCTTTACTGTCTGCATAGATTTCGCTTTATCCTCCATTTTCTTCAACACCTCTTCTGCCTTAACACCAAACAAAGTATCATGCAGTAATGGAGCATCCAATAATTTTGCTTTAACATGATCAGGCAGATTCTGTTCCTTTAACCAAGCATGCCTTCTAATAACAGAACCTGTAACAGCGGCCCTACAAGAGGCCTCCAGTGAATCAAAACCACATTGCAAAGTATGCTTTCCCACTTGTTCAGCTGCATGCAATAAATCCTGCATTTCCTTGTTTTCAGAACATTCAGAATTTGTCAACATTTTCTGCTTTAGCAGTGACATTAAGTATTGCTGATATTTAAGCATATGAAATTGACAATTTAAAGCCCTTACAGCCAAGGTGGCAGAAGTGTAAACTTTTTCCCCCATCTGTCCAGTGATCTAGAATCCCTATCCGAGGGAACAGGGTTTTTAGCTGTGGAGGCCTTGACCCCTTTGGGACCCTGAGATATTGTTTCTGGGTCAGCAGCATGGTTTTTAAAGAAATTTGTGAGAGTCTGGAACCCTGTAGTATCTGCCTGGCTTAATAGGTGCAGGAGGCAAAGAGTCAGGAGATAGGCCGGACTCTGAGACGACATCATCTACAATGTCTAAAACAGGTGGAATAGCAAGAGGTATATGCTAGGGAAGTAGAAGAAAGTCTCTGAGCCTTTTCTTTGATTCTGAGTAATCCTGGCTCTCCCAGTGGAAATGCTCCCTCACAGTATGCAAGGTTTCCCCAAAAGAATAATCCTCAGGAGGAGAAGCTGAAGGGATAGATTCTTCAGCATCAGAATCCTCATAGGGAGGCAGAGTGTATTCCTGTTCTGAAGAGGATTCAGAGGAAATGGAAACCTGATCAGAGGAGTTATATTCTGTGTCTTGCCTAGGCCTCTTATCTGGAGGGGGATGGGAACCCCTAATCAAAGTAATTAGGTCTTCGGCCATTTTAAGCATCTGTTTTTTAGGCATGGAAGTCTGTCCAGGAGATTGCTGTACTTGTTTCTTTGTCTTTAAAGCTGTTTTAGTCTTTGTCTTGGAAGCTGAGGTTGGCTTAACATATAACTGTGTAGGCCTGAAAACACCCTCAGAAGCAGATGCCTGCTCAGCGGCTCCAGACCCATCTGAGGGAATAGTTTCTGAGTGTCCAATACCTTGAGTATCCAGAGGCCTTGCTGTCTCCACGTGGGAGTTGGTAGCGGCCTGTGGCTCTGAGGTAGCGGGTGTCAGGGGCTGCAAAAGCGCCTCACTGAGAACTGGCGAACCGGCGACTGGCCTAGCGGAGGTCTCGTCATTGGTTTTGGACCTCGGATGCCTGTCATTTTCCTTGCGCTTTTTATAAACTCTGGTCGTTGGCTGTTCCGACGGCATTATTTAATTAAACCTACGGACAAAGTAATGAAAGGCAAAATCGTTCCAACGCTTAATAGTGCGTTGGTTAAATCTAGCACAAAACCGACAGCTAGCAATGTCGTGGTCATGGCCTAGGCAAGGAATACAGTAAGAATGAAAATCCTTATGAGATATTTGCTTCCCACAAGAAATACAATTGTTAACTTTTTCTGACATCGGACTGGAGCAAGAAAAAAGTTTCCCCAACAGGGTACTTAGCTTTATTGAACACTAATTTGTTTCGAAAATCTCAGGAGTCGGCCGACCGGCACTTGCGAACTGCTTTTGCTTCGGGCACCCCACGGCAAGAAAGACTGAAGAAAATGGCGTCTGCTGCATCTTATATACCCCTGGTGCACTGACATCAGGGAAGGGGCGACAGCAACCGATGCCAGACCAGGACTTTGGAATTCAGGCCGACTGCGGGTAGCCTGCCAGCAGGATAACCCAAGTGTAATGACTGCAACAGTGAAACATGATGAACATCAGACACCCTTATCTCTGTGGAAAACTAGGAAAGGAGGAATGGCCGTGCAAGCCTGAAGCTCAGAGATGTTCTTGACTGAGAACTGTCTTCCATGTACAATGTTGTAAGGAAGATGAAGCAATCTCAAAAGTAACCCGAGTAGTTTTTCAAGAACAAAACTGAGATCCCAAGAAGGTGGAATGGGCTTCCTGGGAGGCTTGATATGAAGGATGCCTTTAAGAAACTCCTTGACCTCAAATCTAGAGGCCAAAGGAGGATGAAAGGGAAAACATGCAGAAACTGATGCCAGGTGAGCTTTAACTGAAGAACACGCTAACCCAGCATGGAGCACATCACACAAACAACAGAACACCACAGGAACCTCCACAGATAGGGGATCCAAATGGCGACAGAGACACCAGACAGAAAATCTTTTCTATTTGGACATATTTGATTTCCTGGTAGTGGGCTTCATGGTCTCCTGCAAAACCCAAAGCACATCCTCAGAAAAGTGGTGCCTGAAAGAGATCAGAACCCTATCACCCACAGTGTCTGTGAAAGAGTGAGCAAGTGAGGATGGATAACAGACCACTTGTCTTGTGTGAGAAGATCCACTTGGTGTGGTAGCTTGTGCTGATTACCCCTGGCCAAGTGAAAAAGAAGAGGGAACCAATGCTGTCTGGGCAAAAAGTGAGTCAGTAGCAAGATTTTGGGAGAGCCCTGCCTGATCTTGTGCAAGACTTATATATAGTATGAGAGGAGGGGGAGGAAAGACCTACAGAAATATCCCCATTCAAAGAAAAGACAGGGTGCCCGCTTTCCAAGCTAGAGTACTTGGGACTCTGGAGCAGAAGAGACGAAGTCTGTTCAGAGTGGAGGCAAAAAGGTCCACCTGAGGAATACCCCCACTGATGGGCAATGTCCAGCAACACATCTCTGTGAAGCATCCATTTGTCAGCTTGTGTGATGAACCTGCTCAAAGAGTCTGCCACTAGATTGTTTTCAGAGGGGAACGTAAACTGCCTGAAGAGTCACTTGATTAACCGACATCTGGCAACACCCAGATCTGCTCTGAGTTACAGCACAATGGCACAAAAATTACCGACCCAACTGACACTGCCAACATCCTGGCAGATAGGTTCAGTGCTAACTTTACCCCGCTCTCATCCCCTAAAGCACCCATATCTATACAGGAAGAATGCAGAGTCCCTGTAATCACAACTTCACAAGTAAAAGCAACACTCTCTAAAGCCAAAAACACAGCATCCATGGGAACGGACAACATCCCAGGCTGTGTTTTACACGAACTTCAGAACTAACTGGCTCCCACCTAAGCACCATGTTCAATCATAGCCTCACATCAGGCTTTGTGCCCACTGAATGGCGCCTCACTGAGACAGATGCCTGGTGTCAGAGCCATGGCCTCAAGCTCAATGCCAAAAAGTGCACTGTTATCCCCTTTGGTAAAAACTCTGTACCCATGAACTACCACATAGGCGGCAGTCTTATTAACACTGAATGTGTGATAAGAGACCTTGGGACCCAGGTGGACAGTAGTCTCTCCTTTGATAATCACATTGCCACAGTAGTCGGGAAATCCTTCTACATAGCACACCTCATCACAAAAGGGTTCTCATCCAGGAAAAAAGAGGTCATTGTTCCCCTCTACTCGACACTCAGACCCATTATAGAGTACAACGCCCCTTTTGGAATGTACCTCACAAGACATCTGCAGCAGCTGGAAAGGCCAAAGAAGTACCTCACAAAGAGAATTACTGGCGTCAAACAGATGCCCTACACTGATAGTCTCAAAAAACTCTAGCTTTACTCTGTAGCATATCGCCTACTCCGAGGTGCTCTCTGCCTAACATATAAAGCTATGTCATACCCAGAGCTGTTGACATGCTACACCTAAAGAAATCCCAATCCCTCTGAGCTACACGCTCTAGGGACCTAAACCTTGTCACCACAATAAACAGGACTTGCTGGAGGGATAGATTCCTGTCCCAGCGACTTCCCATACTCTGGAACAAGCTACCCATGTATGTCAAGCAAAGTTTCTCATTAACACTCTTCAAGAAAAATCTTGATGAGTGAATAGGAAATACACCCCGGCGATCACTTCTGTGGCTCTGCTCAACAGGGGCACAGGAAATTAACTTTCTTGGGTTGGCGTAAGCCAGGGAACTTTGTTGGCTAAGCTTACTTAGGCCCTTGGGCTGATAGCCTAGTACCTACCTATGAATCTAGATACCAGACCTGAAGAGCTAGTCTGCAAAGGACCTTGTACCCCCCCTGCCTGTTGACATACCACTTCACTGTAGTATTATCTGTGAAAATTTTGGGGGGCCCAGGATGAAACAGGGAATGAGAAGCCTGAAGAGCAAGAAACAGAGTCCTCACCTCCTTTATGTGGTCCGAACTCTGATGAAGAGGCCAGAGACCCTGAACCCTGAAAGAGCCAAAGGAGGCCCCTCATCCCTCATCTGAGATCTGAAAAACCCCTTCCCTACCTGGGCAGGAGGCACAGTGTGAATGGTGCCCTGGAATAAAAGAGAATGGAACACCTCTGGGAAAAGATGAAGTTGTCCCCAAGAAAGATGAGGAATGCGCAAAAACGGAAGAAGGGATTTCCAAACCATGAACTATGCCTGGCAGGTAATGGATGGAATGCAAGAGCCTGTTGAGATCCTTAACCAATTTGGAAGAGACGGAGAAAAATGGAAGGATAAGGGAACCTGGTTGAGGAAAAGGGAAACAAATTATGAAATGGAACCTGGCTTATCCTGAAAAGCAGGCTTCTGGGAGAAAGGGTCTGAGTAGACTTAGCAGGAGCCATATGTCTAGCACCCTTTTTTCCCTTAAGCGGAGGGGGGGGGTGGACGGCCTATGAACAAAAGCTGATTTGGAGGGATACTTCCTCTGAAACTTGGGAATAGAAGAAACAAAAGGATGCTTAAACTCCTACAAGATTTTACCCAATGTCCTGGAGAGACTTGAAAAGTTCAGCAGCAGCAGCACAAAAAAAAATTATTATGTAATGAAGCACCCAATAGTTTGGCTTTAATGTCATCAGGCAAAGCCTGAAGATGAAGCCAAGAGTACTGCCTCATAATTGAACCAAAGGCAGCAGCCCTGGATGAGGCTTCAGCTACATTGTAGCTGCATTTGATACAGTGGCAAGAAACTTGAGAGGTAGAGCACAATCAGAAAAGGGCAGAATCATTCCCTTCACAGTCAAGAAGGTTAGAAACCACTTTGAAAACCTGAGAAAGGATGGCCAAAACATACCTGGTCATGAGTCTGGTAGGTGATGGCCCAAAAGGATAATGTAACAGCAGTGTACACCTTTTTGCCCAGCTTCTCCATAGCCCTGCTGTTCTAATCTGAAAGGAGCAACTTGGTAGAGGGCAACAGTCTGGAGGGCTTGTCAGAAGAGACAGACATTACAGAAGAGTCAGCAGAAGTTGGATCCATGCCAGCCTCCGATGGTGTTGCAGCACAAGAATCCAAGGCAACCATCTGACGATCTTCTGGGTTTTTCCTAGTCTCTCAAGAGATGTCTGGGGGAGGCTGGACAGCAGCCATATCAGACCCAATTTTTTGGCAGATGGCTGACCCTCGAGATGGGAAGATTCTGCCATTACACCTTGAGCCAACAGCTTAAGATATATTTTTTTTAAGGTAAATAGATAAAGAGGACAGACAACTACATAGAGTCTTGGGGACAAAAGCCTGGCAGACAGAACACTGCATATGGTCATGGGAAGCATACAAATAGAAAAGACACTGCTTATGACTGTCATTATAGGGAATCTGCCTCCCACACTGACATTTTCCCTTTCTGGATGGCATGAACTCAAGAGCACTAAGAAGAAACCCCCAACAGGGCACTTATCTGAAATGCGGTTTGGAAACCAGCACAGCAGAAGGGCGCTCAGACCCACATTCAATAATGCTGTTCAGACTAGTGGCAAAGTTGTTTTTGGCATGTGCATCTGTATGTTACCTTTAAGCCCTACCTCTTGCGCGGGGAGCATATATGTGACGTACGGCACCTATAAGTACTAAAGGCTTTGGTACAAGGGCCAGATTATCCTTGGCAGGAGATCCCTTACATTATGAATACTGCAACAGTGATATGGAAGGACATCAGTAGATACTTGAATTATCACAGCTGTAGTAGCCTTAGCTACATAGATTATATCCTGCATAGGATACAACAGCTGGCCAGCTTCCAAAGCTTCAGGGCACATTCCATGCACCCAGCAACCAGCTTGAGCTGATCTGCCTATAAAGACTGGTTTGTGCAACAAGCCATTCAGAGTTTTCATGCCAACAGAGACAGGGAGGCTAAACCATGAAAGGGCAATGCTAAGAACAACAAAAAATAATTGTGAACACACTGGCATAAACAACACATCAGAAAACAAGAGGGATGGAGAGGCTACTACAGCAGTGATCATTCGAATATTTTCTATTCTGGCAAGTTTACTTACACAACTTTACTATGTTCATCATATTGATCACTGCTGCAGCAGCCTTAACTATATAGGTAGATTACCCTAAGTTAGTACATTTGGGAGGTGGAAGGAGAAGGGTCCATTAAATGCAAATGGAGAATGGTCCTAGCAAGCCTGATCTAGACCTAGAGAAGGAATCAAGCTTGAAATGTATTTATTTGCATTTGTTTACCAGGAAGTCCACTGGGCTGAAGTGAGCTCATTTTCAGTGGAGGCCTGGGGAGAACAGCTCCACAGAAACATACTTATAGTCAGAATTTTCATTTTATAATCAAATTTACATACAGTCAAGGTCTGGGGAGAAAAGCTTCGCAGACATATATACATACAGTCAGAATTTACATTTTACAATCAAATTTACACACAGCAAGAAAAAAATTTACAGACATAATAAAACAAACAATGCATTTCTTAGATAGCAGATGGTGCAAAGACACAGCTAAGCATTGGTACAGTAAGTATGATATACATACAAATATACTTTTCAGTTGTTTCAGTTGGCTGTGCCAAGAGACAGTTGTAGTACTAGTATAAATTTCCTTTGTAGAGTTTATCATAAGAATGAGAACAAGTGTCTTCGAATCAGCGTGATGGCAGTACAGTTTCGGAAAAGTCCTTGATGGTAACACTTTTGTTGCATAAGTTGAAGGGCAGAAAGTCTAAGCTGAATGGTGACACAGATTTGAGTTAGGGTAACAGGTTTTGGGAGATTGAGAACTGGAGCATGAGCACTGCCATAAAGTTGAGAGATGAAGGTGAAGGGACTTTTTGAAACAGGAAGTACTGCTGGTGGACCTAATTGATGATGGGAATGCATTCCAGAGTTCGGCAATACAAAAAGAGTAGTGTATTTAGCCAGCAGGGAGTTTTGTTTTTTCTACTTGCAGGAGAAACGGACTGTCATCCAAACAGACCTCTCAGATCTGAAAAAGAGACAGTAAAGAAGAAGGGACTGGGCAGTCTGATGGTTTACAGATAATTTTGTATGCTGTAGTTAATTCTAAATATTTGAGGTATTGTGGGAGTTCAAGCCAATTCAACAAGTGTAATGAGGAGCAGTGATGGGAGGAGTATTTTATGTCATTTGCAAACTTGGTAATTTTATTATAACCGGTCTCAATTTTTGTTTTCAGAGAGGACTGTATATTGGTAAGGAGGGGAGCACTATAAAGGAGAGAAGGCAGAAGTAATATTGAGGCAAGGGTTTGTTTTGTAGACGTTTATGTTTGTAGAGGGTACCCAGTTTTTGATGAGTTTTTTTCACATTGTTGTGAACATGCACGTCAAGAGTTTAGGTTTTCATCTAAGCTAACACCTAGTAGCTTAGTATGGGGACAACCTCTATGACAGGTTTGTTTTGAGACTATATAGTGAATTAAGACTTATTAATGCGGATAGTTTTCTTAGAGATGAACAGAAGAAGTTTGGTTTTATTGGGGTTGAGGGCAGAGTGATTGTTGATCATCCAAGTTTTAGTGGATGAGAAAGCATTTTGGGTCACTGACATAAGTTCAGATGTAGAGTTAGCAGTGCAGTTGATAGCTAAATCATCTGCATATTGTACTACAGATCCATGAGTAAGAGAGGAGTGGATGTTTTTAATGAAAATGCTAAAGAGAAGAGGCCCTAGGATGGAGCCTTGGGGAATGCCTGTGGAAGTGTCTAGGAATGGTAAGAAACAGTTATGACATTTGGTGGATTGCTATTTATTTGTGAGGTAGTTAGTGAACCAGTTTAGTGTTGGAGGGGTGAGACCAAGTTTACACAGCTTTGTGAGAAACAGAGAGTGGGAAACAGTATCAAAGGCCTCCGAGAGGTTGAGAGAGTGAGGAAACACTTCTGCCTGTGTTTCAAGCTTTATTAACTGTATCCATGAAGAATAGTAGAGTAGTTGTAATGGTATAGCCAGGCCGAAAACTGTGCTGAGAAGGGGAAACACATTGGTTTTGGAGTAGATACCTTAGAAGTTGGGTGTGTAGACACTTTCCTGGGATTTTAGAGCTAGGGGAGAGTATGGCGATGGGGCGAAAGTTATTAATGTCTGTACCGCTGCCGCCTTTGTGAAGGGGGAGAATGTATGCTTTTTTCCAGATGGAGGGTACATAGGACTCATGGATAGATCTACTTAGAAGTATGTTTAATAGGGTAGGCAATGGCTTTAGCTGACATTTGAAGATATTCAAGAGGTAGACTGTCGGAAGCGCAAGTGCCAGGTCTAAGTTGAAGCAGAAGTTTAGTTATAGTAGCAGTGGGTATAGGAGAGAAAGAAAAAGTTGGTAGAGAGGATTTTTCAGAAGTCTGCTGTGAAAGAATTGAATTGATATTACAATTAGTGTGTGGAAAAGTGGCAGTGAGGTTAGATATAGTGTTGATAAAAATACGTGTTGAAGAGGGTGGCTTTGTAAAAGTACATACAGTGGACCAGGTTGCTGCTTCTAGAATAGTTCTTGAATCCAAACCTTTCCAAAAAAACACAAATAAAGTCAAGGCCCTGGCAGAGTGGGGCTTGACCCTGCTTGAAATACTTATGGTGAGTATAACAAAAGATAATAGAGTGAGACAACCATCTGGAAATAGTCCATTTTTATGCAGGTTGTCCCTTCTTTTTACCTTCACTAGAAATGAACAATTGATCAGAAGATCTGAAAGATTTAGTTCTGTCAAGACAGTACCCGAGCTGTCTGTACAAATCCAAGGCATGGAGTATCCTTTCTTCCTCAATTTTAGGTTCAGGAAAGAAAATGGGGAGATGAATAACTTAGGATACCACTTTAGGCATAAAAGAATGATTAGTTCTCAATAAAACCCTGTTCTTGGGCTTCCAAGATGGCTGCACACTGACTAAAAGCTTAACTTCAGCTCTACCAGTGTGAAAACAGAAAGTGAGAAAAAGGAGTGGTATTGAAACTATTAATTGGATAAAAATCAGTTACTGGCTAGCAAGTACACCGAGTAGATGCCAGCAAAGTTAAAATTTGGAAAACATGAAAGAAAATCAACCAGAAAAAGTAAAGAAAAATCAGTGTCTTGGAAGGATTCTGCAGTTGTTCAGCAAAAAGCTGCAGATTTGGTTTAAGAGATAGCTTCAAGTAATTTACAGGGAAAAATAAATTAAATGTACTCAAAACTGATTAAAATAGATCATATAAGAAAAGGCTGGAAAAGAATAGAAGATGTTGTAACTAGCTGTTCAGATGAAATGATAAAACTATAAAAATCAGAGGCTGAAATGAAGAAAAAGTTGGCCATGTATGCAAGGCTTCCTAAGAACAGCGGCTTCAAAAAAATGTTACTATGAAACTTAGATCAAAAAGAGACAAACTGGGAAGGCACTCATATTAAATTTCTAGGTATCATTATCGAATAATCTAATTATAAAAAAATCACTCGCATCTAATTACCAACAACTTATAAACTCAATTACTTGTCTAATAGACAGTTGGAACAGACTCTTCTTCACATTTGAAGACAGACTAACTTTAATCAAAATGATACTGTTACCTAAAATCTTATTCATTGGCCAAGCTCTAATAATCCCCCCACCTGTCAAAATTAAACAAAAAAAATAAAAATTCATAACTTATTACTTAACTTCCTTTGGTATCCCCCAAAAAACAAGGATTTTTCTTCTTTGGCACACCACAAGCTGAGATGAAGGAGGTAGAGGGTTTCCAAATACTGATTTTTATTTAAACTCTACATTTATTAACATAGTGTTGCTTTGGAATAATACTTCTTATACTTTATATTGGAAATCAATACATGAAACCTTACTTCTTAATAGTAATAGGACATTGCTTGAACCATATAACTCAAATACATACAAACATATTTATATGGATGCTAAAAATATACATTCAAAGTGAAAGGTCAAAACTTATTCCCACACCTCTTATAAACCAAATATTGCTGCTGTTTAAAAAGCTTATTTTTTTAATCAATTAAGAATTTATTAATAATTATGTTTACTATTGCTTAAGACAGGTGACCTACTATATTGGAATCAATTTCACTCCGCTAATAAAATACATTCGGCAGATTATTTGATCAGCAGATATAGTTTGCAAAATTACAATTGGCTGGAAATACAAACTTGTAAGGATTTCATACATATTAAGCTCATACCCTCATTAGAGCATACAATAAAAGTAACTTAAAAATCTTGGATTTTATCTCAACAATTATTAACAGCTCATCCAAGAATACTTCATACATATCTGTTTATAGAATTTTCAGAAATTATTTTAGCAAAATAGATGTTTCTTTTTGGGATTATTCAAGTGAAGTTAATAGACAAGTATTCTCAGAAAAAGATAAAAAAAACTTTGTTTACAGTTGGTGAAGAAATCAACATATTCCTTGTTCTGGCATGTATACACATGGAAATTTTTACATAGATTTTTTTTTCACTCCACAGACTAGCAATAATGTACAAAAAAGATGAAATAAAATGCTGGAGATGTGGACACCCTGATGATGACTGAATACATATGGTTGTTAATTGCAAAATAATTTCCCCATTTTGGTTAGACTTTAAATATCTATGGAAAGCTCTATGGAAAGACATCTGTACAATTTCAAAACAGTTTAAGAAACTTCTCTGTGTGGAAGATTTTCAGTCCATATATCTCTAGTTAATCAGATCAGACAATAGTAGCAGAAGTAGCAAACTTAAACTCGTCTTAAGTAAAAGCAATATAAATAAAAAATATATAATTGTACAGAATTACTAAGTATTTGAATGTAATCCAAGCAAGGCAGGCAGTCTGTTTCCAGTCGCAAATCCTTTATTAAGTACACAGACAAGCGATCCTAGTAAAACAAAAATAGAATAATTGTTTCCTCTCAAACTTTCTAAATATATATATACTTTTTATCAGGCAAGGGAGTGGTTTATTGTGCTGTTCTGACTCCCTTATCCTTTTCAATAATCCTGTTCCTGAAGTCATTCCTAAAAACCGAACATTTTTACTATGGTTTATCCTCTCTATAGCAAGGAAAATTGTTACTAAAAATTGGAAATCCCAATCTACTCCTGTCTTTAAAGTTGAGTTTATTCATCTTGTGAAGTACCATTTGTAAGAATAAGATTGCTACTATAAAAGCAAGGACTAACAACACAACCCATCATTTAATTGCTTGGACAAAACTGTCTAATCTATTAGAGAAATATTAAGTGCTCTATGTATACTGCTTTTTTAGTTGTTATGGACATTGTATATAATTTGTTTTTTTCTTGTTACTATACTAAGTTATTGTGTTATAAAATGAATAAAAAACATTTTGGAAAAAAACAGTACAGCTAAAAGAACACACACACACACAGAGAAAACCTGAAATTATTTGCTGTACTAGAGAAACTGGAAAGAGCAGACTGTATTCATTTTATGAACACAAATAAGAGAACGGACAGTTGTTCCATAGCAGGATTTGTGAATTGAAAGGACACATCAAGTGTATGCTCCAAATCTGGTCATGAGAAAGAAGCCAAGGCCTGTATTAGTAAACACACAATCATACCAGCAGAAGGAGTTGATCCTGACAAAACTGCTGCCAGAGGACAAAGTATTAAAAATTAGGGACAGTAGAGTGCTTGTATAAAATGATTATTCACTGCATACCAGGCAGAAAAAAAGCAAATTTATCCCAGCAATCAGGACATATCAAGAGGGAGGTGCAAGATTCAAGCTGCTGTATCCAGTTGTTTTCAGAATATTTTTTACTGCAGGATCAAAGGCATCATTTGATGTATAACACAGTAAGGAGGAAATACAAAACTTTATCCAAAAAGTGAGACAGCAAACAGAAGGGGACCCGACTTCATTCTTATGACAGTACAGTTCATAGAGAATAGAAACAGTAGTAGTAGTAGAAGAAGAGTTCATATAAAGTAGAGTTCATGTCCTACATGGACCGACTCAAAGCCCTGTCATGATACTCGGCATCCTACAGACTGCTAAGAGGTGACCTGTGTTTGGCATACAAAGAAAATCCTTCGACCCAATACTGATGGATTTACCGCACATCAGCAAGTCCAATGGCATCAGAAATACTCTGTCTAGAGATCTAAACCTCTTCAACAGAAGAGTTTGGAAGGACAGGTACATCTCACAGAGGATACCGATGCTCTGGAAAAGAGTCCCATCCACATTTAACAAAGTTCATATCTGTCCATATTCAAGCCTAACTTAGATCTATTAATAAGAAACAGAAAATATACCCCAAGACAGCTCCCTGTACTACTAATGGACACAGGCAGCTCCCCTCATTTATGGTACAATCCCAAATATTCTCATTAGGGGTAATATATAATTATTGAACATGGAATGAGTAAGGTCAAACTCTAACCAAATGGGATAGACTAATTTAAACACAAAAAGAGAAATTAGCTAGACTTAAAATGGTCTGCAAGGGCAGCTAGGTGAGTACTTATCTATGAACCTATGAGAGACTTTTCCAGTGAAACATTTTCAAGTGTTGCAAAAGAAAATGCTTGCGAGACAAGAAAAAAAGCATAGGAGTTGGCTAGAAAAATCAGGGGAAACCCTGGACTTGAACCAGAAGCTGCTGTTGGAGATCAAAATGAACAGGAAGAAGATCAGCAACACTGACGTTAGTGAATATGTGGAAGACACTGAAACGTCAGTCACATTTATGAAATAAGGCTTTGCAAGAAAAAGTGGCTGAAAAAGACTGGACTTCTGTTGACTTTGTTAAAGTTGTGGGTGGACTGTAAAGCATATACATCACTTTATATCATCAATGTTTAGGAGGACATTAAGAAAGGGAAAACAGCAACTAAGCAAAACAATTTTGCTCTTATTATTTGTATAAAACACTTCATGATATAAACTGCATGTTATATACATATTAAAGCAGTTTTATGTAGTATATGGTCAGAGGTATTTAAATGTGGGGAGTCTTTCCAGTGACTGTTATATGTGTTAAAGATATTAAAGTAAACAAGTACTTTTTTAGTTGTAAGAAATATAGGCTTTATAGTTTAACAAGAGAAGAAAGGCTCGACAAAAGCAAGTTTAATATTCATATTAAAAGATAGCCAATGTACAACTTCTAAGGGCTGAAGGTTTATGTTTTCTGAAAGCATACAAGCTGTTTTTCATACCTCGGAGACTAAAGATAAGAAATTAACAGAAAGCTATTGGTGTAAGTGGGAACACAGGCTGCAGCATGCACTTTAGCAGGGGTAACTAGCATGGATAACCTTAATTTTAGGTTAAGTAACACCTGTGGGTGCAGCTGTCACTTTGGGGCAATTATTCCTATATGGCGGGTTTAATTTAATGGGTTTTTTTGAAGATGCACATAGTTTTGTGTTTGTTCCAAGTTAAAATGGAAATGGGGGTGTTCTGAAAATATATTTTTTAGGGGTTTTATTAAACACTGAAAAATGCCACATATGTTCAAATGGAGATGAGAATAAACCGCTTTATAAAAAAAGATCAGCCTGCCAGGTATTAGTGTATACATGTAACACAAAAGCTGGAAATACACATTCAAAAACACCTGAGATGTACAACAGGTGGGAAGCAATAACTTTTTTATCATAACGGCTATGCTAACCATAAGATCTTGGAACATAAATGGCCTCATAGATGCAGACAAAAAGGAAAGAGTATTGAATTATACTAAGAAATGCAGGGTACAAATGCAATGCTGTAGGGGAAACATTTGGAACGAAATGAGCACATGAATTGGACATAGAAAAGGATTTCAGGATGGATATATAGCAGAATATCAGGACAAAGACAAAGGGGAGTAATTATACTAACTGCTACAGTGGCTCCAATAGTGACAGAAGAGGGAAAAAGACAATTATGTTAGATTTGTGTTAGTAAGGGGCTACCGACAATGGAGGAGGATTACACTGGCATGTATTTATATTCTACCCAAAACTGCTACTATGGAGCTTAAGAAAATCTGGGGAGAAATAATCAGCCACCTCAGAGCATATGAATTAGAGGTAGGGACTGGAAATTGATTTGCAAAAGTGAGGGTGTATTAGGGTGACCTACAGTGGAAAATATAACAAGAGAGGGTATATTTCTGAAGAAATGTATCAAAATATTTGGAATGAAACACGTGAATTCAGTAGAAGGAACTTTGGACAATAAATTCTGCCCAAGTACAATGACTGGGCTAAACTAGACAGAAATTATATTTCATGGGAACATTTGCATTTAATTGAAAGCTTAGACCCACATCCGACAACTAATCCAGATCACACACCAATAAAAATTAAGATAAAATGCAGGGTAATGAAGGAAAATGAGATGCATGGCATTTTCCCGCTTACCTGTTAAAAAGAGAAGAATTTAACGAATGGGTAGTGGAAAGGAATATCTTCATAAGTTCTAGCTAGCAAGTGGGATAAAATGAAAAAAAAAAGAGTTTAAAGGCAGGGTTGAAATAAGAGAGAAAGATCATTAAGAAGTAATTTAAGCAAGTATTTTTTTTATAACTCCAGAACACAAAAACTTTTTAGCAGTATGACTTAAGTAGCAAAGCAGAAAGGGTTATTGCCGAACTTATGGAACCTATAGCAAGAAAAATTACCAGAGATCCCATAGAGGTATTAGAGAGATTTTGGAAATTTTATGAAAAACTGTATAAAGCAAAAAAATGCAAAAATCAAGGAAGAGCACAAATGGAAATATTTATGAAAGGCTTGATTATGTCAAGGATAGAGGATAAGGCATGACTACTATCAGTTAAGATAGGAGAGGATGAGATTAAAACTGTGATGTGCAATCAATCTTCAGGAAAGTCTCTAAGAACAGACAGTATTCATGTGGAAGTTAAGGGGAAAGAAAGTGATAAAGAACTAGAAGATTTTTTAACAGCATTTTGAAAGGAGGGGACGCACGAACATTCTGCAAGGAAAGCTGTGGTGGCTATTTTACCCAAGGACAATAAAGACCCATTAGACCAAGATCATGCAGATCCATTTTAATTGTACACCATGACTATAAAGTTTTTATAGCTATACTAGCTAAAAGAATGGCAAAGATGTTGACAAAACTGACAGATATAGACCAGTGTGAATTTGTGGTGGGGAGGAAAACATTTGACAACATTAACAGAACAATGATGATCCAGAGGCAAACAGAATGTAAGAAAACACACATGTTGTTGGTGGGTCTTTATGCAGAGAAAGCATCTGGCAGAGGAAACTGAAATTTTATGAGTAAGGGCAATGAAGTATTTATATTCCTTGATATAATGATAGGGTTAATTAGGAGGATATCTGAAGGATTGGAGGAAATAATTAAAATTATCTGGTACGTTGGGTCTGAACAGAGCAACTGGGCAGGGTGACCTCCTTCCCCTTTTGTATTTGCTTTATATTTACAGCCATTGGCAAAGAAAATGAGGAACTCAGAAGTGCAAGGATGTAACTGGTATGGCAATTAAGAAAAGTCTTTATTTACAGATATTATACTGTACCTCATAAATCTAGAAAATGTCATCTCAGTATTGCGGAACATTTTGGGTCAGTTTCATGTCTTTTCAGGATATAAAATTAATGAACATAAAACAAAGACTACAGCCATAAATTATGCACCCACACACAAACTGGTTCAGCAATACCCAGCTACTGAAAAATTGGAAGCTCTTGTTCATGGATAGTAAGATACAAGCAGTAAAATGTTTTAATCTCTTTACTTTTATGTATGGATCACGCATATTTTTATCAACCAAAGGAAAAACTGTGGACAATAATTAATAAATAACTGAAAGAATTTATATGGGAGGAGGGGAATGGGGCAAGAGTTAAGTGTGATAAGTTCATCTTTCCAATACAACAAAGTGGTTTAGGATTATCTGATTTTAAGTGATATTTTATGGCTACACAGATAAGATTTGCATATATAACAGAAGAATGTTATAATTAAAAATGGAAAGGGATAATGATTAAGCAAGGGGGACATTCAAGAAACACAGTGGGACTTGGGATGCAGATCCTTAAGAAGAATAACGACCATACAGAATATTAATATTCATAAAGTGGCAGAAAGTGTTCTAAGAACTATGCCAACAAAAGAACAGAAAAAATGAGATTTTGTCTACAGGGATGATTACAATTTGGGGTACAGAAAATATGCAAGAGGAAGACGGAATTTACTGGGGAAAAATGGCACAGGAACCAAGGTACTTGGAGTAAATAAACAGAGATCCAAAAGAAACAGAGTGGGATGAGATCAAGAAGACATTTGGACTACAGGCTAGAGACTTTCTTCCCTACCAGTAGGCAAAGAAAAAGGGACAAGGGAATCTTAAGTGAAAGACCTGTTCTAGTTGAGGTGTTAGCTGAATCTAGATGAGAAGCTGCTGTTTAAAAAATGGATAATTAGTAGGGCATATAAAAAACTATAAGACTCAATCACAGGAGGTTAGAAAAGATTGGGAAGAGGCTGGAAAAGCAATTTACAAGAGAACAATGGGAGGACATACATATGACTCACAAGTATGCAACAAAGTCTAGAAGGTTTAGGATCTTGGCTTGGAAGAATATGCATAGGCACTTTTATACCCCAAGCAAACTTCAAAGAATGTTTCCTCAGGTAGACAGCAAACGATAGAGTGGTGGGGGATTTAAGAGGCAACTGGGAATGCATGTTTTGAGAGTCTCTTGAGTTGGCAGATTTTAAAAAATCCTTGGAGAGTACTCCATCAGATGCACTCAGTGAGCAAATGGCTGTAACCCAAGGATACATTTTTTTTTTTAGCCTGGACACAGGATTTAAATTGCCTAAACATACTATGGCCTTATTCAAGTATAATTCTGCTGGCTGCCAAAACAGCCATTACTAGAAAGTGAAAATACTGAACATTACACAAAGGAGGTAAATGAACTGGAAGTGGGAGCTTTAGAAAAAGGAAAGAGCAAACTACACAGATACAAGCAGAATAATGTTCAGGAGAAGTGAGGTTTAAGGGAAGGCAGGAATTTACCAGTTTTTGTAATGTTGGACTGATGATAATTACAATTAAAAAAAACGTATGCGATATATAATGTATTTAAATGGAAAAATGTTAATGTGGTTTGTTTTTTCTGTTATTGTATGTTTGCCTATGTCTTAAGTGATCAATTACTAAAGATGTTAAAAAAATAAACTGACTCTGTGGAAAATGGGACTTGTTTGACTCACCGTAAGAGCTTGCAACTTAAGATACTCTTCTTGCAAAGGTCAGAGAAGTCAGTAAAACTATTTTCCACATTAAGTACTTAGAGTCAACCAGGTTAGCTGGCTCAAATGGAGCAAATTCGTTACCTTCTTTAACACAAAATTAAGATTCCCAGGACAGGCTATTGTTTTTTTTGGAAGGCTCTTATGCAAAACCCCTTTCAAAAAACATGTTGCCATGAGAATGTATTGAAAGAGGAGGATCCCTGGGCAAACGTGCTGAAATGGCCAATAAATGAACTTTGATGAAGGAGTAAGAAAGGCCATAGGATAGTAACTCACACAGATATTGTAAAACCAGAGAACAACTAGCCCTGAATGATTACCGGTTATATTCATCATCCACCTCCTCTTTTTCCCCATTTTCTACATAGGGTTGTGGTGTCATTTGAACTGTCACCATCTCACTATTCAATATCACTCTCTTACCTTCTTTGACACTCACATCTGACTGTGTCAGGTCTTCTCTCAAATGGTCCACCCAACTTTACTGGATGCTCTCATTTCCTCTTGCCTTCTTCCCATCTGTCCCAAATCATCTTCAACCGATTGTATTTGGCTTTTCTGCACAAGTGCCTGAACCACCGTAACTGGTTCTCTCTGACCTATTGTGCAAGCAGAGCTACTTTGGCTTCTGCTCTGATGTCCTCATTTCTTCGTCTGTCCTACAGTGTGCATCGCACCACCCATCTCAGGCAATTCATCTCCATCACCTCCAGCTTCCTCAACTGCTCTGCCTTTACTGCTCAGGTTTCTGTACCATACAGTAGTAACTGTTTGTGCCACTGTTTTGTACATCTTACTTTTCAGTTTCTTTTGCATTCTTCTGTCATACACTACACCAGACACTCTATGCCTATTGGCTGCAGCCTCTTTTACTCTAGCTTTGACCTCTTCATTCAGACTTCATTTCTCTTCAATCACCCTTCCCAGATACTTGAAGCTGTTAACCTGTTCCACCATTTTCCCTTGCATCTTAATTCACAGCTTCTCCTGATTTCTCCCATTTTGCTGCCCATTACAACTGCCTTATCTATATATGGTTTCATCCCATGTGCTTTCAGTTTTGCATTCTATTCTCCTATCCTTTGCTGAAGTTCTTGCTCAGTGTGTCTGCCTGTACTGCCACATTGTCTGCATATAGCAACTCTGTTGATCTGTCCCTTCTGACCTGTTTGCTAATGTAGTTCACCACCAGTATGGACAGCAGTGGGCTCAGGGCTGAGCCCTGATGCACACCTACTCCCACTGAGAGCCCCTCAGTGAGACCAAACACTCTTCGTACTTGATCCAGTGGGTCCTTGTACATTACTTGCACTAATTCTACTGATGTTTCTGGGACTTCGAGTCACCACAGAACTGCCCAAATCAGCTTTCTTGGGACCTGGTCATATGCTTTCTCCAAGTCTAGGAATGCCCACTTGAACTTTATTTCTAGTTTCTTCCCAAGTACCTGTCTCACTGCAAACATTGGGTCAGTTGTGCTGCACCCTGATCTGAATCCGTACTGCTCATCTCCCATCTTACTTTCTACTGCTCTGGATATTAGGTTATCAATCACTCTTTCCAGAACTTTCATGCAATTTGACAGGAGTTTGATACTTTGATACCTCTGTACTGCACATAGTTGTGAATGCCCCCTTTGTTCTCGAACACTGGCAATAGTATGCGTTTTCTCCAGTAATCTGGGATATGCCGTTCTCTCCATACTGTTATGAGTATCCTCAGAAGCCATTTCTCCCCTATCTCGCTCAACATCTTTAGCATATCTAATGTAACCTCATCTGAGCTTGCTGCTTTTTCTGACTTCATTTTCCTTAGTGCTGTTTTTACTTCTTGAAAGGTGGGGCTTGCTCATCTCTCACTGTAGGTCGTGTCTGGGGTAGTACAGCTTCTGTGGGGTTTCCTTTAATCAGAAGCTGCTGGAAGTGCTTCTTCTATCTGCCTTTGATGTCTGGTGGACTGGTGGGCAGGTTGTTGATAGCTTCCCTTATAAAGGATGTCTACCTTCTTTTTCTTTCTGTCTTTGCCTTGTAACCTAATACAGTTTCTTTGTGCCACATACAGTCACTTTACAGAAGCTGGTAGACTGCCTCTAATATCTTGTTCTTAACTACTGCAACTTGTTTCTTAGCCTCTTTGCTAGCCAACAAGTATTCCTTCCTAGCCTGGTCTGCCTTTTCTACCTATCACTTTTTCCTATATTCCTTCATTATTTTGTTGACTTCCAGGACTTGTGCATGCTACCACCAGCTTTCCCTATGTACCTTATTTCCATTACTGTTCTTGGCAGCATATCTGTCCTGTAGTACTCACATATGCTGTTTTGAGGTGTTGCCATTTTTCTTCAATGCCACCAATCCTCTTCTCCTTGAGGTGCTACAGCTTTGAGTAATTCATTGAACTGTTGTACTTTTTCTCCAGTCAACTTCCAGGTCTTCAAGCCTGATCTCTGTTGACCTGAGAGCCTTCTCTGATCACTGATGGCAGCTGATTATGGTAATCCGTGGTTTATGTTATGGGCCAACTCTTTCACTGGGGATGACTTTGCAGTCGCTGATTCTACCCCAGTGTCCTTTTCCTTACTAAGAAGTCGTCGACCAGAGTTGCATGTTGGCCACTCTTGTATGTGATTTTGTGACACTCTTTCTGAGACGTGCTGGCTACTATCAAGCCATGTGCCAGACAGAAGTCAAGAACGGTCTCATCTTCTTTACTCCTGTCGCCCTACCCATGTGGACCAAAGCAGTCCTCATTTCTTGTTCTGTCTAGATATGCACATTCAGGTAACCCATTATGAAAAATCAATTCATGTTGTCTTGCTTTATCTAGTATATCCTGCAACTGTTGTCCGAAGACACTCTTTTCCTCATAATCACAACCCTGGGGCATAGGCTGAGAGTATGAATACTGCCTTGTCATTAGGCTGCAGTCTGTCATAAATCTGCCACTAATTCTGATTTCATCCCTCACTGCCTTCTGAAGCCACTCCCTCACCACAATTCCCACACAATTTCTAGTGTGTTCTACTCCTGAGTAGTATACTCTGGATCCCAAGCCAAATGGTGTTGTTGCACTGCCCTTCCATCTTGTCTCCTGGATACACAAGCTATCCAGCTTCCCTCTTACCATCATGCCATCCATTTCCAAGCTCAGTCCTGTGAGTGAACCTACATGGACAGTAGCAATTATTTGTTCACATTTGGCAGGTTGATTAGTTTTATGTCAAGATTTCACTCAAGAAAGCTATCCCAGGCAACTGGACACCAGCTGGCCAGAAGCTTACTGACCCACACCTACTGCGCTTTATGGGAGACACACTGGCCAATAGGGGCAAATACACCCCTGCACCATTACCGTGGGTCCCTGGCATAGGTCGAAGCAGGCCGGGTCCTCAACCCACTTATCACTGGCAAATACCCATGCTCATTTGGTGACAGTCAACATGACCAAATTACCTACAGTCATATTTTTATACCAAGTGGCTAGCTCTGCCATGACACCCGGTCTGTGATTAGTGTTTTCCTATGTTGAGGATACTGTGCACCACAGCAGATGCCCAAAGAAGTTGGTCTATACAACTCTTCCTCCCATAGAGCACAATGTAGAGTCTGCGCTGCTGCCCACAGCTCCATTCACTGATAAGTCCGAAATGGAAATACTCAGCATGTTTTTCAGAGGTAGGAGGAACCCCACAGAGACACAGGGAGAATAAGACAATTCCAAAACAGGCACTGGCTGGAAGTCAGGATCGAACCTTGTACCTTATGCATGGAAGGTGAAGACCTTATGTTGGTTATGTTGTTAGCACCAACTAGAAAACCTTTTACATTTACTAATATAAGATTTTCTAGTAGCAGGCTTTCTTGTCTCTTTTAGTACCTGCTGCACATCCCCAGGAAGCAGGTGCATAAAGGGAATTAAGACTCTTCATCCAGGCAGTCAACTGAAGTTGACTGGAGTAGGGCTGTACCAAACCCCCCTGTTCTTGTGTGAACAGATCCAGTCTGTGAGGAAGCTTGTAATAATTCCGAATGAAAGGAGAACCACTGTTGCTAAGACCAGAAGGGAATCATCCCAGTGATCACAGGAGATTCCTTGTGAATCTTTAGAACTATCCTGGATATCAATCAATGGAAAGTGTGGAAACGCATACAGGAACATTCCTGCCCAAGGAAAAGAAAAGGCATCTGTCTTCCAAGCCTTCTTGTACAGTAAGAGAGTTGATCTGAATGCCAATTATCAGAAACATAAATTATCCAAACCTGCCTTCCAAAGTTTTCGGGTATGAAAAGTCATAAAGTCTGAATATGTAAACATTACAAGTATTGACTTGACTATGTTTTTTGAGCTTGTAGCCAGCTTGTGTGTGAAAAATATTCTTGATTGCCAACTGAAATCACTGAATGGTTGAAAAATGTAGCCCTACATGCAAAAAAAAAAAAAAAAAAAAAGATTTTAGAAGTTTTTTTATCTGGTTCAATTATATGTTTGATTATAGAAACAGTTTTGATTATCCAAAGTACCCTAGGTCCCAATTAGTGTGGATAATCGACTCTCTACTGTATTGAGTCCTGGAGCAGAATCATGCCAGTTGCTTGTTTAGAGAGGAGGCAAATAGGTCTAGTTTAAGTACTTTCCAAAGATGGATCAACTTTTGGAAGACCTCCTAATCTAGTTTCCATTCATGAGGGTATGTCCTTGTCCTGCTCAGCTTGTTTGCCACACAATTTTGCTCTGACAGAATGTAGGATGCCTGTAGAGTGAGACTGCGCTGTGAATCTATACGTCAAATTAACATCACTAGTCAGCAAAGAAAGCACAACCTCGCCCCCCCCCCCCCCTGCTTGTTGATGTACTACGTGACTGAGGTATTGTCTGTAACAACTTGAAGAGGTCACCAGTGACCAGAAATGAGTTAAGAATGAAGAGAGATTTATAAGCAACATTTTTCAAAAGAATACTTTCACTAATAATTACCTACACTTTGACAGTTTTCATCCTGATTTCATGAAAAATAATACTTTCAGAGGTCAGGTCATAAGTGCTTATAGGGTTGTTTACAGCTTGTGGATATTCATTTTATAAGTTAAGATCAATTACTGATGATGTGATTAAACAAAGAACAAGTAGTCTAATTCTGTTGGCAGATTTTATTTCCAAAAAAGTATTACAAGTTCTAGTGAAGAAATTAGTCATGAATTTAATTGTTCATTTCCATTACCTATCAGAATCGATGCTACAATAATATGGAATATCATTTCTAATAATTGGAAGATTATTATGGGAAATTCAGAGCTTTGTAGAATTATTGAATTTACTCCTAATTTAGTTTTTAAAAAAATAGAAATTTGAAACAAATGTTAGAATATCACAGTTCACAGCAAATAAATAACAATATAAAAAAATGGGGAACCTATGCTTGTCAGAACTGTTCTCATTACAGATATATTTTGGCTGTTAACAGCTTTCATTTTAAGGACATTATGTTTTAGTAGTAAAAGGTAGAAATGACTGTTAGAGTGAAGGTTTAGTTTATCTTGCATGTTGTTCAGATTGTGATGGATTTTACGTGGGTAAGACCACGAGGAAGTTAAATGACAGAATTTAGGAGCACGTACATGCCATTAAAAGAAAACATAAGACTAATGCCCTAGCAAAGACATGCATTGATTTGTAAAAAAAATTAGGAAATTTCAATTGTTAGTTATAAAGAAAGTTGACAAGAAAAAATTTGTGGAAGGTTTTAACAAATACTTGGGAGTATTTAGAGCTGAAATGGCAAGTTTTTCTGAGACTGGATAATGCCCCAGGGATTAATGATTGCATTTCAGTTAAAAGTTTATTAAATTAGAATAGCATTTAATATAAATTTTTAATTTGTTGTTTTGGGTCCATAGGGTTAACTGGGTTTATTTATGTTATTTTTTAATGTGAAAGTTTTGATATTGTACACCTTAATTAAAACTGAGCTGTGATTCGTTGATTTAATTATGGGGGGGGGGTCACAATTCTTTTTACATAAAAAGCCTTCAGCAAGTTGTATTTGTTATTCTGAAGAAGTTCTTGGATGATAAGGACTGAAAGTGCTTAAATGTTCCTGGTTTTATAACTAGTGGTGACATTTTCATTCATAGAGCAATTGTTTTGTTTAAATGCTAAAACATCTAGGACTGCAGAGATTGGGGTAGAAAAATGATCCAAATCTTCCTGGAGGGCCAAAATAGAAAATCTCTTCCATTTACTTCTGTAAACCTTCCTAGCAGAAGCCTTTTGGGAGGACAAGAGGATATGTCGGATCAGGGAGGAATCCCTGGGTTGTCTAGTCATCACTGGAACTGGAGAAACCATATGGATAACTTGAGGACTGTTATGATCCAGATCGGATGAGACAGAAAGTCTGGACTGGGTTCCAGTATCCAGGGTGGATACAGAAGAGGCCACAGAAAGGGAAAATGGATTTTATGAAGCCAAAAGGGTGCAATGAGGATAACTGTGCTCTTTAACCGATAAGCTTTCAGCAAAACTTGGGGAGTAGAGGTACTGGGGGAAAGCAGTGAGGAGACTGGGGGTCCAACTATGAAATAAAGCATCTCTCTGTGACTTCCCCAGATGTGGGAACCTGCTGCACTTGTTACTGAGGGAGGAGGCAGAGAGATCGCAACATGGCTGGCCCCATAACGGAAAATTCTTTCCGCCACTTTGACACTGAGAGACCACTCCTGAGGCATCAGAATGGACCTGCTTAGTTTGTCTGCAAGCACAGTAGATTTCCCCTGTATACATGTTGCAATGAGCAAGTGACCAGAGGAGATTGCCCAATGCCATATTCTCACTGACTTGCGACAAAGAAGATAAGACCTAGCTCCCTCACTTGTTGATGTATAATACCACAGATATGTTGTCTGATTGGATCGCAGTTGTCCCGGAGGGGAGAACACCTTGAAAGGACAGCAACACTAGGACAGCTCTCATATTCAAGACACTGATATGTGAATTGACCTCTTCAGGAGACCACGTAACTTGGACTGTCCTTCCCAACAAATGCCCCCCCACCCCAGATGGGAGGCATCCATGGTCACTGTGGCTACTAGGAGAGGTAAAACAAAAGGACAGTCCTGAAAGATTTCTTTTGAATGGATCCACCAAAGGAAGTGTTCCTTGCACCCGGTGTAATCCTGACTGCAGTGCATAAGGGCTGTTGAATAGACCACTGAACTAACAGGGTCCACAGCAGAATCCGCATACGATATCTGACCAATGGGACTAGAGCTATCGCTGTTGCCATGGCTTGCAACACTAGCTGTGCTGGAGGAGTGGAATGCGAGATCACTTCCCTTACCAAGGATCTGAGGGTTTGCACTCTTGGGGGAAGAGATGCTATCTGACTGACCGTGTCTAGACAAGCACCTATGAACTCCAGGTTCTGTGTAAGCATGAGATGTGACCTGTAGTGGACTGTGATGCCGAGATGGTGACACAGCTGGAGCAAGTAGTCCCTTGCTTTTACAAGCAGATGCCTGGTCAGAGTAGTCAGGAGCCAAATATCTATAGATACGGAAACACCAGCAATCTTAACAGTCTTTGATGAGCTGCTACCACCACTATGCATTTAGTAAACACCCTGGAGGGTGTGTTGAGACCAAAGGACAGTGCTCTGAACTGATACTGGAAAGCACAGTGGTACAGCAGTAGCGTTGAAATCTCACAGCAAGAGGTTCTCTGGTTCAATTCTCGGCTGGGGTGCCTTCTGTGCAGAGTCTGCATATCCTCCCTGCATTCGTGTGGGTTTCCTCCGGGTGCTCTGGTTTCCTCCCATGTTAGAAAGACATGCATCTGGAATGTTTCTCCCTGGGCCTCCACTGAAAATTGTCTTCATTCCAAGTTAGACATTCCCAGTTAACAAATGTTAAAATAAATAAATAATGACTGTCTCCCAGCCAGAAGCACAGATATCTTCTGGAGCGCCTGTTCGTTTTGATGTGATACTACGCATCCTGGAGATCTATCAAGTACATCCAATCAGCCTTTCACAACAGGGGCAAAATGGACTGAACAGTGACCATCCAAAACTTCAAATATTTTATGTACTTATTTAATTTGCTGAGATCCAGAATGGGTTTCAGGGTCCCTATCTTTTTTTGGCACTATAAAGAATCTTGAATCAATTTTGGATACTATTTAGTCTGAGGGGACTTCGCACCTCTCATTTCCACAGCAGCTGCCTCCATCTGACTGGGAAAACATCAGAGATCTTCCTTATTTTTCTGGTGGAAATTTGGGAAAATTATATGAAATAACCTCTGGATATGATTCTCTGCACCCAGGAAGGTCTCCAGAGAAAACCAGCTAAGCAACATTTCAGGTATTAATGATATGGTTTGTCCGAGAAGGATTTCCTTGACTGTGGTTTTGCGAGCCACCTTTGCCACAAGGACGGCATCTTCTGTTAGAGCTTTCCCCCTCTGCTTCTGGGAGAACCATCTCTTCATGTGTGGGAAAGGACCTTTGGACTTATGAAACCACATTTTCCTACCTCCTCATTGATTTCGTGAAAAGGGTCTCTCTCAAGAGTAGAGAAATGGATCCCAATGGCAAATGAGGTCTTTCCTTCCTGGTCACTTCTGGACAGTGTTTCCTTTCACCTTTGGGCTGAACAGAAATCATCATCAAACACAGCATTGATGAACGAAGACTTGAAGGGTGCCACAAATCATAAAAATGCATCCTGGCATATCTCCTGATGGCTATGCCCAAACCTGCCACCCCTGAGGTACTTTCTGCAGCATGGGAAATCACCGTTGTCGATGCATTAGATATAGTAAAGAGTGGCCAGCTGTGAAGAAGCCTTATTCTGATCCTCCACAGACATGGACCCAGAATGAGATTTGGAAAACTCCTTTGTCAAATCTCCTTGCAACCTATTAAAGAATGCCAAATAATTTAATGACCACAAAGCAAACGTTGCTAAGGCATAGGTGCACTTTCCAAATCTGTCCAAAGCTCCAGACTCCCTGTTACGGGGGGTGGACAGATGTGCTCTGTGAGCTGTTTCTTGATGGCTGCTGTTACAACCATGACATCTACTGGGACCCCCCTTGCTCCACTGTACTCTGACCCTTGGGGGGGGGGGTCTAAAAATATATCTGATCGCTTGGGAAGTGGATCAAAATTATCCTGTTCCTTCCATGTGCAGCATGACAGATCTATTGGCTCATCAGCTGGATGGGTTAACCAAGACTTAGCTGGGCCAGACCTGAAGGCCTCTGGGAATTCCTCTTGGAAAGGGACATGGGGGCGAAAGACCATCCACCTTTTGACTTTACAAATTCCAGTACTTCTCCAAACGAGACAGCCTCAAGTGGAGATCTGTGGGACCCTTTTCCCCTCATCAAAATCAGCATCCTCAGTGAGAGATTCCTAAGGGGAATCCAAGTGTCTCCTTTTACACATCCTCTTCCTAGAGATCTCATCAGTGGGATGGTTTGGTGAGGTATCTGAAGTGACAGGGGAGTCTCTAGGGACTCACTGGAGGCTTGTCTCAGTGAGATAAGAATTGAGAGGCTCAGAACTTAAACCCAACAATGGAAGAGAAACAGGATCCGAATAGGGCAAGGGTGTTCTTTCCCTAGGCAGAGAGAAAGCCCTCTCTACTATCTCAAAGGCAGAGGATCCAGAAGAAACAGAGACTGGCAGCACTGCAGCCAAAGACCCCTGTGCTGATGAGCCCTGAACTCCCCCAGATCCCCGTCTCAAGGAGGGAGACAGACCCAAGTTATCCAGCACCAAATCACCTAGGGGCCTGTAAGTCTCTGATAACTTCTGAGTCAATCCCAAACCCAGAGCCAGCACCAACACTCGGGCTCTGAGAGCCTACAGTTCCGAAAGCATCACAACCGAGTGACTCAGGAACATGGCTGGAGTTGAAGAACGACTGTTTTTGGATCCGACGAGGACACCCTCAAGGATCTAGGATCAGATGGCTCCAAAATCACAGGACAGATCAGAGGAGGAGATATAATTATTGGGTCAGTGGAGGGCAGGCTGACATCTCCAATGGGAGATGGAGCCAGGATTACCTCAATTAGGATCTGAGCTGTGAGGAACTTCCACATCATCCTAGCCACCTCTGTTTCAGACAAGCTCCTGGAGGAACTGGTAGATGGTGGCCTGAAATGCCTCCTCAAAGTTTCCTGAAGAAAAGGTGTGTGCAACTGAGGAGTGATTGGCTCTGGTGAAAACCTTGGCAATTGGATCTGAGGTGATCCAGGCTTCAATAAAATAGGATCCAAAGGTGTCGGTTCTGACTTTTTTGAGATTTTAGCAAGAGGCTCACAGGATGGAGCCAATGTGGTAGAATGGTCTGTGGACCTTCCTCTTAGGGTCTTTATCCATTAAGGCTGATTCAGGCTTTCACTTTTCAGACCTCCTGGAGGGGAATGGAGAGAAGAGGAGGAAGAGGGACGAAGGCCTTTCAGCACTAATTTATTTTTTCTGGTCACTAACAGCCATGGAATTGAAACCAGCACAAATGAAGAAATCCATTTCTAAATGGGCAGCACTCGAAAAGTAGACACATTCCTTGTGGACTTCAGAATTGAGGTTCTTATGCCCACAGGAAGTGCATTTTTTTAAAACCAGTCGGTTTACCTGCCATGCTACACAAATAAATAAGAGAAAAAGGGAGGTTTAAACTTAGCTAGAGCAAAAGTTTTTTTTTTTTTTACGATGGTTCCTAGAAATACCCTCTAGAGGGTAGAAAAGAAAAAAGAAAAGATTACAGGGAAAGAAGCAAAAGTACCAACAACTGTACTTCGGCGAGTACCCAAACAATAAAAGGGTAGGAAAAGTAGTGCCTGATGGACAGAATTCGAAAACTATTCAGAAGTAAGAAAAAGAGTGAAAGAAAAATATCTATAATTTAAAAGGAGTAAACTTACTGTAAGGTACTGAAAATTCACCTAAAAGCTCAAGAGTAGGAGATACAAGTGATATGGGTGGCAAACGAGATCTGAGGTACTTTAGGTTGGAGGGGCATTATAGGTAAGGGAGGAGCTCGAGAGTTGGATCCATGAATCAAGTGAAAGCTGCTGAGCTGGATCTGAGACCCATCAGTTGAAGAATGAATAAAAATGACATCAGATAAAATAAAACAGAACAATGCTGGTGTTGGGCATCTGAGTCTGAATTTAGTTTACTTTGGATGATGAAAAGTACTAACACTGGTAGCGAAGACTTCTTAAGAGGCTATAAACTTTTAGTCTATACTGGGCAGATAAAAGACTGTGGGAGAAATGTCTTTGGATTGGGAAGAGACAGCCCTTGAAAGGTGTGTTTTCAAATTCTTCTCTCAAGGAAATTTTTTACTCCGGTTCCTTTACTATTAACATCGTTTTATGGAAAACTAATATCTGGTCCATCATCATGCAAATGAAACTGTAAACTTGGGCACCAATATCAGTTGATGCTCCCTAATATCCGGTAAGACAGAGCTACATTTTCTGACATTGTGAGATGGCAGAACAAATGACACAGCCTCAAAAGCTGAAGATATAGAAGTTCCAGAATTCCTGAGAGATTAAACAATACTGTCCTGCAACTTCTTCTGTATCCACTTTTTAACTTTCTTTGATTCTGCAGGCCCAAGTAAACAGTACTCTGTGTGTGTTTTTTTTTTTTTTTTTTTTTTTTTTTTTTTTTTAATTCAATGGTCCAAATCTTTTCTTGGGTATAAAAAATACCAAAGATTTTTTGGGGGTCCCCAGAACCTCTTGTAGGATTTGATCTGGCAACATCTGTGCTCCAGTCTCAAGTCCCTTAAAAATTTTCTCTAGCATACTACTGCATTTGTCCCCCTAACTACCTCAGATCTCAGTCAATGCCAAATAACTAACAGTAACACTACTCATGATCTGACGTCAGTCGTCAAGCGTCAGCAACCGACGCAGAAATACTAAGTCTCTGGTATTCGGGCCGGCCGAGGGCTGCCCTGGCAGGTATAACCCAAATGTGATGACTGCAACAGTGAAACAAGAAGAACATCTAACAGTGACACACTACAAAAAGACAGACTTCACTGAAGAACTTTCAGGTGTTACAAGAGAAGGAAAGGGCCCGATGGGAGGATTCTCATATTGGATGGATGGACATTAACACAAGGATCTAGTGTGGCAAAGCACATGACTTTCACATTGCATTCATTCAACCTGTCCAATCTGACACATGGCAGAAAATACCCAGTTATGAACTTCCTGGATGGCCTTATGACAGACGTTTTAGGACAGCAGCGCCAAAGGAAGACTGGGCTCTGGAGAAGCAGTCCAGTTTGTAATGACTGACTAAAATATGCATGGATGACCAAGTAGCAGCATCACAGATGTAACATATGGAAGAGGACCTGAAAAAGTTTGTAGAGGTGGCCACAGGCCTAATTTAGGCTTACCTGGCAATGGCTTGTTCTGGTTGGCGTAGACAAAAGTGCTAATCTGATAATAATTGAGAAAGGGAGACTTCTGACACATTCTTTCTCAGTCTGTTGAGGGCACAGGAAATAAACAGCTGTGCATCTTTGCTAAAGGATTTGGTTTCATGAAGATAGAAGCACATCTGTCTGTGAACATCCGAGGTGTGAAGAATGTATTTTTCCTTGTTTGAATAGTTCAGAAAAAACACAAGACAAATGCAGTGTTTGAAAAGTTTGCTTTTTTAGCGACCTTAGGAATAAAGGAAGGGTTAGTTCTGACAGAAATCCTGTCCTTGTGAAAAAGGATATAAGCTGGGGTGAAGGACAATGCCTGAAGTTCAGAAATGAGATAGCCACTAGAAAAATAGTCTCGGAAGAATTTTAGCAGAGCTGAGGAATCTGGCTCAAAGGATGTTTTAGTTAAGACTTCCAGCAGTAGATTCAAATCCCTAGGAGGTACTGGGTCATTGAAGAGAGGTCTATGTAGAAAAGATCCATTTTAGGAAAGGCTTGCAGACCTTGTGTGATGCCAGAGAACAGTCTCAAAAGCCTACATGAAAGTTGGAAATCTAGTTAGAGCCAAATTGAAAGACAGAATCCAGGAAGCCGAGGATATCCGAAAAAAGAGCTGATAAGGAATCAATATGTTTACAGTCTGCCCAAATAGCAAATCACTTCCATTTATTGTGGTACACTCTACACATGGACTTCCTTTGTGAAGCAATAAGGATTCTTACTAACTCTGCAGATAGAATATGACTCCAAGGCCATTACTGGGACTGGAGAAACAATCAGTTAGCTTTACATTCATGATGACTGTGTGAGGTTTACCAAAGAGGTGAGTAACTGGATCCAGAAGTCAAGGGAGTTTCTATTGATATGGTCTCAGGACAGGGAACCAGATTTGTCTGAGCCAGAAGGGGGCTTTGAGGATGACTATTGCCTTTCACTTCAATGTTTTCTGTAGAAATCTGGGAATAAGCAAGAGAGCTGGGTAGGTGTAAAGTAACACTGGAGGCCATTGGTGAGACAGCATCCCTCAGTGACTGTCCTGGAGGGGGACTCAAGGCAAAAAAGCTGCTGCACTTGATATTCTGAGGAGAGGCAAACAGGCTGGAGTAAAGCATGCTCCAGTGATGAACTATCGGACTGGCTATCAGTTTTTAAGAGATTACTTCTCAGGTGTGAGAAGAATTCTGCTGAGCCTATCTGCCAAGCAACTGAAAACTCCAGAGATGAGTGCTACAACATGAAAGTGGGTTGAGGCAGTCACTCACTGCCAAACTCTCAACTTTCTGACAAAGGGTATGATCTGGTTTCCCCTTGCTTGTTCATATGCAAACTACTGTTGTATTGTCTGTGTGACTGGAGATCACACTCTGGTGAAGGTGGTCTTAGAGCTCATGCAACTCAAGGGGGACTGCCCTCATCTCCAAGGTATTTATGTGTGAATTTGCATTTATGTCTGACCATTGACCATGAACAATCCTTCCCTCATAATGCTTCCCTATTGCAGAGAGAAGGCATCCATGGTCATTGTTGCTACTGGGTCTGGGGTAAATGAAAGTTATGTACTTACCATAAAAAGAAGTTATGTACCTACCATAATGTTCCATGTTAGTTGTCTCCTCTCGCCTTCTTTCTTGCTGGTTGGGTTCGGCCATCTTCTAAAGCTCGACAGCTGCTTACTGGCTCGAGGCCTCCCCATATCCCATGATGCCTGGTGCTAGATATCCAGATCTCGTTTGGTAAGACTAACAGCAGAAAAAATAATGAAGGAATCCTATCCTATCATACATACAAACTTACTATGGAGACTACCAGGTAGAGTGGGATAGCCAGAGAAGGCTCAGCCAGTGCAAATCCATAGAGAACTCTTCTCGGTGTACTAGGATAGGGGGATGGAGGGTGGGGCACAAGAAAGAAGGCGAGAGGAGACAACTAACATGGAACATTATGGTAGGTACATAACTTCTTTATGTTAAGTTGTCTATCTCGCCTTCATTCTTGTTGGTTGGGACAGCGTCCCTAGCACCTAAAGTCCTGGGTGGCTCAATGGAACAGACGCTTCAGAACAGCGGAACCAAAATCAGCTCTGCTCCTGGAAACCACATCCAACTTATAATGCGAGATAAAAGTATGAGGGTTGGCCCACGTGGCCGCTGCACAAATAGATTCCATGGGCAACCTAGCCTGAAAAGCTACAGAAGTGGCTAATGCTCTGGTGGAGTGACCTTTTGGTTTAACAGGCAATTGTTTATTCTTCAGTTGATAGATAAAGGTGATGATATAAGTCAACCACCTGGATAAGGTTACTTTTGATACTGGTAGACCTTGTTTGCCCTCTGCATAAGAAAGGAAAAGCTGATCCGATTTTCTGAAGTCCTTAGTCCTATGCAAATAAAAGCGCAGTTGCCTATGTACATCTAACTGATGCAACTTATATTCCGCCCTGTTGGAATGGTTGGGAAAAAACACAGGAAGGTCGATGGACTGATTCAAGTTATTCTAGGAAGGAAGGATTAGTCCTGAGAGCAACCCTGTCATTGTGGAACACTAGGTATGGGGGACGGATACAAAGAGCCTGAAGTTCCGAGACTCTTCTGGCTGAAGTAATTGCTACCAGAAAAAGTGTTTTCCAAGATAAAAACTTCAGGGAACAAGAAGCTGCAGGTTCGAAGGGGGGCAAAATTAGAGAAGCCAGAATCTGATTCAGATCCCATGGGGGTGGAGGATCTCTCACTGGGGGCTTGAACAGAGTGGTCCCTTTGAGGAAAGCCTTACAAAGCTTATGAGACATTATATTAGTTTCTGAAAGGCCAGTGTGAAAATTTGAAATTGCAGCTAACTGCACCCTAATTGTAGTGGAAGCGGACCCTGCATGAAAAAGCTCTGCAAGAAATTCCAGGATGTGGTGTACAGGGGCTGAAAAGGGGGTCTATACTCAGCCTCTGCCCAGGAAGAAAAACGTTTCCACTTACTAGCGTAGGTTTTTCTAGTGGTAGACTTGTGCGAAGATAAAATTATTTCACGCACCGATTGGGAGATATCAGGAAGCCTGGCTAGGGTTGGAAGTGGAGCAACCAAGCCGTGAGCTTGAGCGATTGTAGGGAATGATGCAGCCCGCCCGATTGATGGATCAGAAGGTCTGGAACTGGGTCCAGAGTCCAAGGCTGCTCGAGAAGATGATGATGCAGGAACGGGAACCATATTTGTCGAGGCCAGTACGGGGCAATGAGGATCATTTTGTAACCCAATATGGTAGCTTTCTGTATCAGCTTGGGAATTAGGGGAAAAGGAGGGAATGCATACAGAAGTCCCTGAGGCCAATCGTGGACGAGAGCGTCTCTGGGGGAATGTCCTGGATGTGGTAGGAGAGAGAAGAAGTTGCTGCACTTGCTGTTGAAGGGGGTGGCAAAGAGGTCGCAGCAAGGTTGTCCCCATTTGCGGAAGATTTGGTCCGCCACTACCTGATTCAGAGACCACTCGTGAGGCATGAGAATAGCTCTGCTCAGCCTGTCTGCTATGACATTGGATCTCCCAGGGATATGCGTTCCTTTCAGAAACCGTTGGGAAGAGATCGCCCACTGCCAGAGTCTGAGTGCTTCTCAACATAGGGGGTAGGACCTGGTTCCCCCCTGCTTGTTGATGTACCACACGACTGACATATTGTCCATTTGAACTGCAATGGTCCCGGTAGGAAGAGAGTTCTGAAGAGCTTGCAACGCTAAAAGCACGGCCCTCATCTCCAAGACGTTTATGTGCAGATGGTACTCTTGAGGTTGCCAGGTACCCTGGAGTGTTCTGCCCTGATAATGCCCCTCCACCCGATCAGGGAGGCATCCGTGGTCACCATAGCAACTGGAGGGGGAAGTACAAAAGGTCTGCCCAGGGGCACTGATGAGGAGACCATCCACCACGCAAGGTGCTTTTTGCATGCTTCTATGATAATAATCATGTGAGACATGGGAAGCTGGTGGAAGGACCATTGGGTGAAAAGAAGCCACTGGAGAATCCTCATGTGAAAACGAGCCAGAGGGACAAGTATGATCGCTGCTGCCATGAGACCCAGGGTTTGGAGGACGAACCTGGCTTGAATTCTCTTGCATCCTAACAAGACCTGGACATGCCGCCAAATGACTGACACTCTGTCTGATGGAAGGCTGGCTGACCTGTCTTTTGTATTTAAGTTTGCGCATATAAAGGTGATAGACTGACAGGGCGACAATGCAGATTTTTCGAAATTTATAGTGATGCCTAGTCTGGAGCATGTCTGGATAGTGTAGTCTCTGGCTTGCAGAAGGTGAGGCCTGGTGGTAGCAGTGAGGAGCCAGTCATCTAGATATGGAAACACCTGGAATCCTTGCCGTCTCAGGTGAGCAGTAACCACTGCCATACATTTGGTGAACACCCTGGGGGCTGTGGTGAGAACAAAGGGCAGAGCTCTGAACTGATAATGGCCGACTCCCAGCCGGAAGCGCAGAAATTTTCTGGAGCGCCTGTCCATTTTGATATGGTAGTACGCATCCTGAAGATCTATGGAGCACATCCAATTGTCCTGACCCAGGAAGGGTAAAATGGACTGTAGCGTGACCATCCGAAACTTCGTTCTTTGTACAGACCTGTTCAGTCTGCTGAGATCCAAAATAGGTCTCCAGTCCCCTGTCTTTTTTGGTACCAAAAAGAACCTTGAGTAAATTCCAGATCCTTGCTGGTCTGCTGGGACTTGCTGGATGGCCCTTTTTCTTAGCAGTTTTGAAACTTCCTGAACTGCTTGATCCCTTAGACTGGGTGGAACATCTTGAAGGGACTTGTTTGACAAGAAGGGAGTGGAAACAAAGGGAATTCTGCAGCCTCCGGATATAATGGACTGTACCCATTTGTCTTGTGTTATGTCTTGCCAGGCTCTTGGGTACAGCGATAATCTTCCCCTGACTGCTTCCAGAGGTGGGCAGCCGGGCAACCCTTCAGGGATGCTGGAAGGGCTTGTCAGAGAAAGACACTCTGCTGCCCTGGTTTTGCGGACCCCCTCTGCCATGAGGGCGGCGTCTTTTATTGTTCCCTCCTCTGCCCCTGGAGGGAAACTCACCACGTGTGTCCGGCAAGGCTCCCTGGGATTTCCGGAACAAATCTTTCCACTCTTCTGACCCTTGGGATATGGTCTAGGAGGAGTGGAAAAATGGACTCCCACAGCAGAGAGAGTCTTGCCTTCCTGCTCACACCTGGTAAGGGTGTCCTTTACCTGTGATCCAAAGAGGGAGGAACCATCAGAGGGGATGTTGGTGAAAAACGCTCTGAAAGGTTCCGCAAAGTTACAAAGCCACATCCAAGCGTGTCTCCTTAGGGCAACGCCTGTGCCTGCGGCTCTACTCGCACCATCGGCTGCATAAGAAATGAGCCTCATGGAGGAGTTCACCACTGAATTAAGAGTCGCCAGCTGGGAGGCAACCTTGGCCTGGGCCCCCTCAGCTGATGGACCTTGTAGGGTATCTCCGAGCTCTTTGAGGAGATCCCTCTGTAGACGAGTAAAGTGGCACAAATAATTCAGAGACTTCATGGAGAAAGTCGCTGAAGAGAACATCCGCTTCTCATATCTGTCCATCATCCTAGACTCCTTGTTAGGGGGATGGACAGACGAAGAAGTTTCCGCCAACTCCTTTGTGGCCGCCGCTACCACCATGGCATCAACGGGAACCCCTTTGGTCAAAAACTGTTTGTCTTGTGGTGCAGTAATGAATTTGGCAGGTCTCCTAGGGGTCGCTTTCACTGTGTCTAGAGCTGACCACGCCTTCCGAGCCACCACAGACATTAGTGGATCAAAAGGCGGAGACACCCATGAGGTGGAAGGTCGGGATCCAAACGCGTCCAGGAATACCAACTCATCCTCCGAAGGGCTTAGGGCAGATCAGTTCCCCCTCTGCCTAAACATCTCAAGGATGTCTGAGAGGGAGACATCTTCAGAGGGGGATCTTGGGGACCCTTCCGAATCCTCTAAGTCAGTATCTGATGTGACAGACTCAGGGGAGTCAACATGCTTCCTCTTGCATTTCCTCTTACGAGGTGGCTCCTCTGAATGATCAGGGGAGACCTCGGAAGAGGAAGATACACTCAAAGGGGTGTCCTGGAGCGGTGGATCCCCACGCTTGGGGTATGGAAGAGGGACAGAGGCTGACGCAGGCACCATAGGGGGAGGAGCCGATGGGGTTGACCGTGGGACTGACTCGGGGGCCAGTACACTCCTCATGACATCGAAGGCGTCCCTACCCGGACGCAGAGAGGGCTCCAGTTCCGAAGAAATCAGAATCCCTCTCCACACCGAGGGGGACGGCTCCGAGGCCGATGTGGGAGCTGAGCTCATCTGAGCCAAAGCCCCGAGGGGGAGAGCAGGGTCGGACAAGGGTCTGATGCACCTCTCCCCCTCGGAGCAGACGAGGGAGTCCCGGTGCCCAGATCCCTCCAGGGACGGTACCATGGAAGGGATTGGAGACGATGACGGAACCGAAGGAGAAGGTATCGGAGCCAACGGTTCCATGACTCGAACCCCAACAAACTCTGGCTCCAAGCTCAAAGGGTGAGTTGGAAGAGGAATATCTACAGACATGGACGGAGCCGACACCTGATGAGGGGGGCTGGACAACATTTTAGCCAGGGCCTGCGATTTTAACAGTCTACTGACCACTCTTTCCAAGTCATGGTCTGAAAGTCTTGAGGACCGAGAAGAGTGGGATGAGCGATGACTGCGCTCCGATTGGAGCAGAGGTGATCTCGGAGCCGAACGTATCGACTCCAGAGAAGGAGACCTAGATCTTTTTCGACTCTCAGATGGCTCCAAGGAACGTGTCGTAGCTAACTGGGAGGGAGTAGCATCGGTTCCAGCCAGAGCCGAGATGGATGGTACAGGTTCACCCAGTGACGGCTCCGAACTGGGAGCCGAAGGCTTAGGTGGCCTGGAAAATTTCACGGGCTGAGCCTTAGCCGGTGAATCTTGGGGCTTAAGTAAACCCCTCAAGATCAACTTATTTTTGCGCTCCTGCAGGACTCTAGGACTGAATGCGTGGCAAATAGAGCAAGAATCCTGCAGGTGCCCAGACAATAAACACAAGAAGTGTGCCCATCTGTCAGAGACATCTTCTGACAGCATGAGTCACACTTCTTGAATCTGGACGGCTTAGGATCCTTGGACATCGTGGAAGAAAACCAAGGAACAGAGAAACACACACACACACACAGAAGGATTAAGGTAATACCACCAAAAAATATATGTGCACTACTACAACAAAAACTATAGCTAACTATAAATAAACTAGCTAACAGTGATAATACAAGAAAGTTTTTTTTTTTTCTTGAAAGGGGCAGATAGAGAGAAAAAAATGTTATCCTCTAACTCAAATGGAAACCTTAGAGGTAAGGTTATCCTCGAACTTAAACGGACACCTTTCAGAGGAAAGGAAAGAGAAAGGGGGAGGGGAAACTCTCTAATGAAAAAACGAGTTTCTGAGGGAAAGTAGACAAGGATTCAGTAAGAAAAAAACTACAATACAATAGATTTATCTCAAGGAAAAAATCTACTCTAAAACTAAGTTTTATGACAGGAAAAAAAGATAACTATAAAGTTTTATACGACCTGAGCCAGCAGAGCAAACTCGCAGCAGAAGCGGCAAACGAGATCTCGGTATCTAGCGCCAGGCATCATGGGATATGGGGAGGCCTCGAGCCAGTAAGCAGCTCTCGAGCTTTAGAAGATGGCCGAGTTGGAGCCGAGGATTGGCTCCGAACCCAACCAGCAAGAATGAAGGCGAGATAGACAACTTAACATCAATAGATCTGTGTTGTCTGCCTGGTTCAACCTATGGTTCTTTGGATCTGACACCAGCCAATTCCTTCAGACTTCAAACTCGCCAAGCACTGCCTCCCTTACCGACAACTCCACACTCTTTACACTACTCTTCAGATCTAGTTTCCCTGTGACAACCACTTCCAAAATGCACTAAAAAACTCCCTCAACAAGGACGATGCATGAACTCCAAAAATAAGGAATGAATAATCTCTGTTGTCCAGTCATCACAGAAGTGGAAATTCACCATACCAACCAAAGGTGGGGGTGAGGGAGGTGAAGCCTGAACCAGACGTAGACAGACAACACTGAGCTATCATTATGGTAAGTACTTAACTGATGCTGTCTGCTTCCTCTGTCTGCTTCCTCTGGCTTCAACCTATGGGACAGGGTCTCCAGCCACAAACAATTTCTTGGGAGAAACTAAGGAAGGATATTCCACAACACAGTGGAGCCAAAGAAATCCCTGGATCTAGACTGAATATCCAGCTTATAATGCACCACAAGTGTTGTGACCCATCCAAGCATCATCTGCAAAAAATACATCCACTGATGGTCTAGAAAATAAAGCTACAGAAGTAGCTATAGCCCTTTTAGAATGACCCTTAGGTTTGAACAGAGGGTCTTACCTTTCAAATATGCAAATAATATACAATCTGATAGCTACTTGGACAAGGTCACATCAGGCAAAGGTGAATCCAGCCTGGATTTTGAGAAAAAGACAAATTAACTTGATTTTCTAAAAGCTGTGGTCTGGTTCAAATAAAATCTCAACTGCCTATGCAAATTGAAACAATGCAGAAGGTAATCACCTTTGTTGGAGAAATTGGGGAAAGAACACAGGCAGATGAACAGAACTGTTATGGTTATTCTCAGAATCTACCTTCAGCAAAAAGGAAGTTTGTACAAAGGGAAACCCTGTCTCTATGGAACAACAGATAAAGAGGAGAAGAATCAAAAGCTTGGAAGTCCAAAACCCTCCTTTTCCTTAAATAACAGCCACCAGAAATAGGAGTTTTGTAATTATCATAACTTGGCATCTGTGTTATCCTATGTCATCATTCATCACGTAGACAGGCCCATCCCGAAGGCCTTCAGAAACATGGACTTCTCCAAAGACAGGGGATGTGGAGACCATCCACCCTTTTGTTTCAAAAGTTCAAGGATGTCTCCAAAGGAGACATCGCCGAGCAGAAATCTGGGGGACCCATCTCCTTCCTAGATGTCTGTACCCTTACTGAGGGAATCAACGGTGGAGTCCAACTGCCTTCCCTTGCACTTTCTCTTGGGCTGGAGACTTAGGATCAGACAGCCGCAGTTTTTGTGAGGGAGCAGGCTGGAGAGAAAGGGTCTTCCTCTTTGGATTGGAAAAGAAAGCCTTCAAGGGGGAAACGAAGGGTCCCCTCTGGGCCAGACCCTTTAGCAAAAGCTTGTTGCGACACTCTGCCACGGCCCTGGAGTTAAATGCAGCACAAAAATAGCATTCAGCCTCCAGGTGCAGTGCGCCCAAGCAATATACACACTCCTCGTGCATGTCGGAATGAGGCATTTTCTAACCGCAGAGAAGCACTTCTTAAAAACAGCTGGTTTATCAGCCATAATTTAACCAATTATGTTAACTAAACTTAAACTAGCACTACCAACTACAACAACCAACACAGCCCTAATGACTACTATTAAAAAGGCACCAAACCCCCCATACACTAATTTAACTAGGAAAAAACCTAAGCTAAGGGAAGGGAAGTAATAACTACAAACTACAATAACAACTATACTAAAACACTACAGCAGAAACTACCTGAAAATGAGAAAAAAAGAGAAAAAGCACAACTAACTAGAGCCACTGGAAGCACATCCGCAGAGGATACATGACAAATGAGATCTGGGGAGTCACAGGGTGGCAGGGCATCATGGGAAACGGAGGAGCTAGAGTCTTGGATCCAAGACCCTATCATGATGAAGGATGATTTGGATAGCAACAGAAACAAGCTTATCCGAGACAAGAGCTTCAAATCAGAAGAAGCTGAAGCTCAAATGGAGGGTCAACAAGAACCTGCAAAACAAAAGGCAAATCCCAGGGAGGAACTGGATCCTAAACTAGGGGATGGAGGAAAAAGTTACCTTTGAGGAAAACCTTGGAAATCTTGGGAGAAGCCAGAGGAAAGTACAGTTGTGTACTTACCATAAATGTAGATGTTAGAGTGTATTCACTGTTGCAGTCATTACATTTGGGTAATCTGCTCACAGGTTGCCCTCAGTCGGCCTGAATTCCAAAGTCTTGGGTCCTGCATTGGCTGCGGTCTCCTCTTCCATGACGTCAGGTCGTCAGGGGTATAAAACATGCAGCCAACACCATTTTCTTTAGTTTTTCTTGCCCTCGATGTCAGGTGCCCTTAAAAAGGTAGCAAATATATATATATATATATATATATATATATATACATACACACACACACACATGCAGCTATATAAACTTTACCTTTATCTACAAGCAAATACACCACATAGGTTGTAGAAGATAGAGAAGGAAAGATAAACTCCAGAATGACAGGGGGATGGCGGGAGGGTAACCTGGACTGCAACAGTGAATACACTCGAACATCTACATTTATGGTAAGTGTACACAACTGTACTATGTTCTTCGTGTTTCACTGCTGCAGTCATTACATTTGGGTAGAATCCCAAAGATATGGTTGGGGGGGCTGGAGCTAAACAGCATTAGGCGCGGCTATAACGCCCTGCAGAACTGTAGTGGCAAAGCCTGCTCTGGATTTAGAGTAAAGAGGCAAATGATAATACTTTGTAAAGGTGTGAACAGAACTCCAAGTAGCAGCCTCTAGAATGTCTTTGGTTGGTACTCCCCTTAGAAAGGCTGCTGAAGTAGCTGCAGCTCTGGTGGAATGAGACTTAATGCCCTTGGGCACAGGTTTACCATGGTGTATGTAGCAGAAACAGATGCAGTGGCTTACCAACTCTGAAATTATCTGCTTTGAAATAGCCTTGCCCTCTGATCCTGCAGCATATGTCACTAGTAATTGCTCAGTTTTTCTTAGAGCTTTAGTCCTGCTTAAGTAGAATCTTAGTTGTCTGTGTACGTCCAAGGAATGCAGAATTCTCTCCCCCTTGTTCTATAGATTTGGATAAAAGGTTGACAGATGAATTGTTTGGTTAAGAGCCACACTGGAAACCACCTTAGGCATAAAAGTAGGATTTGTCCTCAGAGATACCCTGTCTGGGTAAAATATGATAAAAGGCTCTATAGCCATGAGGGCCTGTAGCTCTGAAACTCTTCTTGCTGAAGTAATTGCTAGAAGCAGAGCTGTTTTCCATAAGAACTTTATATCAGCGGTAGCAGCTGGTTCAAATGGAGGCAGGGTGAGCTTTTCCAATACATAATTGAGGTCCCATGCAGGCAATGGTGATCTTCTAGGAGGCCTTAAATTTTGGGCTCCTCTAAGATACTGCTTTAGTAAAGGATGAGAAAAGATTGGTGGCTCTGTATTGTAATGAGCCGAAATGGCAGAGGCATGGATTTTAATTGATGACAAATAGGCCTTTGTCAAGCTTCTCAGTTAAGTATTGCAATATCTGAGGAATATTTGGTTCAGCTGTATCAGTTCCTTGTGCTCGATTCCAAGCACAGAATCTCTTCCATTTGTCAGCATAAGATTTTCTAGTACTAGGCCTTCTGGCTTCCAAAATGACATCCATTACAGCTTTACTGAGAGGTGTTGTTTGTATGACTACATGATCAGCCATGCTGCCAGGTTCAGAGTTTGTAGTTGATTGTGCAGGATCTGATTGTTTTGCTGGGACAGTAGTTGTGGTCTTTGAGGCAAGGTCCAAGCTGGGTATTGAGACAAGTTCCTTGGGATTGGGTACCAGTATTGGCGGGGCCAGTCCGTGGCAATTAGTATCATCTTTGGTTTCTCTTGTCTGACTTTTAGGAGGACCTTGGGGAGAAGAGCAGAGGAGGAAAGGCGTAAACTGATAGGTTTTTCCAACTGAAGGACAGGGCGTCCACTTTCCATGCTTGTCTGTGATAAGTCCTTGTGCAGAATCTTTTCAACTGATAATTTTGAGGAGAGGCAAATAGATCTATGTCTGGGCTCCCCCATTTCTCTGTTATCATGCTGAAGACTTGCGGATTTAGTTTCCACTCGCGAGGGTCCATAAGGTTTCTGTTTAAATAGTCTGCCAGAGTGTTTTGTTTTCCTGGCAGGAATTGAGCTTGAAGATGTATTTGGTAGGTCAAAGCTATGTTCCACAGTGCCATGACTAATCTGCAGAGGGGGTAAGAGTGTTTTGTCCCCTTGCTCGTTTATATACCACATGACTGTGGTGTTATCCGTCTTTATCAGTAGTTGTGCTGGATGAAGTAAGTCCTTGAAGGCTGTTAGGGCGTTTTGAACAGCTAGCATCTCTTTCTGGTTGACATGCAGATGCATTTGTTTTGGTGACCATATGACCTGAATGCATCTTCCTGCCATGTGGGCCCCCCAGGCATAATCTGATGCGTCTGTTGTCATGGTTTGGCTGGCAGGGGGTAGAGTGAATGGCTGTCCCATGTTTTGGTGACATGCCTTTGCCCACCTTAGAAACTCCTGTTGCAGGCAGGGAATGAGAGGAATCATTGTTTCCAGACTGTGAGAATGTTGACGCCATAAACTTTTTAGGTACCATTGAAGTTTCCTCATATGCAGTCTTGCATATGGAATCAGTAGTATGCAGGATGCCATGAAGCCCAGAGCCTGCAGAATTTGTCTTGCAGAAGACTCGGTTTTTGTTGCCATCAGTTTGAAGTAAGTAGTCAGTTGCCTTTGCTTGTCTGGCGTGAAGTAAGCCATCTGGGCAGTTGTATTCAAGCTTGCACCCAGGAATGTTATCTTTTGAAAGGGTACCAGTTGTGATTTCTTTTCGTTTATTGTGTACCCTAGGCATGTTAGAAGCCTTTTCACAAATGCCAGGTGTCGAAGAAGAATGTCCTTGTTCTCTGCTTGAATGAGACAGTCGTCCAAGTAAGGATATATTTGTATACTTCTTTGTCTGCAAAATGCAATTACTGGTGCCAGGCACTTTGTAAAGACCCTGGGCACAGTAGATAAGCCAAAGGGCAGTGCAGAGAATTGGTAATGCATTAAGCCAGCCTTGAATCTGAGGTATCTTCTGCACGATTGTCTTATTGGGACATGCAGGTATGCCTCTTTTAGGTCTAAAAGTCACCAGCCAAGTATTCTTGCCCAGCATGGGCAGAAGCTGTTGCAAAGTCAGCATTTTGAATTTTGGAATGTCTAGGTATGTGTTCAAAATCGATAAATCCAGTATTGGCCGCCAGGCCTTGTCCTTTCTGGGTACCAAGAACAGTCTTGAATACAAACCTTGTCCTTTTTCCTGTTCTGGTACTGTCTGAACGGCCCCCATATCCATGAGGGACATAACCTGTTTCTGTGCCACTGCCCATTGATTTTTTGGCAGATCTGGCCAACCATTTGTCATTGGCAGTGTGTGGAAATGGAATCTGTATCCCTGTGATACGATGTTAGTACCCACTTGTCCTGGGTTATTAACTGACAATTTTGAGCAAAAAGTGCTAATTTTCCCCCTATGGGTGCTGCCAAAAGATAAGTGCTTGGTGAAGGCAGAGGGAAGTCATTGGGGTTGTTTTCTGTAGGTATGCACTTTATCTCCTCCAGATCTGGAGGTGGAAGCGCCCCATTGCTTTGACCTGTATGAATCTTGCGCCTGGTATTTGGAACCCTTAGGGCGTCTCGATTTGCCCCTTTGAGCTCTGTCTGACACAGGAAAGGACCAATTTTTGGTAGGCCAGTGTCTCCTGAATCTTGGTGGCTGCACTTGTAAGAAGTCTTTAACAGTTTGCATAGACTTAGCTGTGTCTTCCATTTTCTTTAAAACCTCTTCTGCCTCAATACCAAACAGAGAATCATGCTGTAAAGGACCATCCAGCAATTTAGCTTTAACATGATCAGGTAAATTTTGTTCCTTTAACCAGGTATGCCTCCTAATCACAGATCCAGTAACTGCGGCCCTGCAGGAGGCCTCTAAGGAATCAAAACCACATTACAAAGTATGCTTTCCAACTTGTTCAGCTGCATGCAATAATTCCTGCAATTCTTTATTTTCTGCACATTCTGAAATCAACATCATTTTCTGTTTCAGCAATCCCATAACATGTTGTTGGCACTTAAGCATATGAAATTGACAGTTTAAGGCCCTGATTGCCAAGGTTGCAGATGTATAAACCTTTTTTCCTCATCTGTCCAGTGTCCTTGAATCTCTATCAGAGGGGGTAGGATTTTTTGCTGTTGAGGCCTTAACTCCCTTTGGATTTGGACCCTGTGAAATAGTTTCAGGATCAGCAGCAGGGTTTCTAAATAAAAATTTATGTGAGTCAGGGACCCTGTAATATCTGTCAGGCTTACTGGGAGCTGGAGGTAAGGAGTCGGGGGACAAGCTTGACTCCGAAAATACATCATCCACAATGTTTAAAACAGGTGGAATGGCTAAAGGCCTGTGCTAAGGGAGGGTGAAGAAGGAAATCCCTGAGCCTCTTTTTTGATTCTGAGAAGTCTTGACTCTCCCAGTGAAAATGCTCCCTCAAAGTATGCAAGGTTTCTCCAAATGAATAATCCTCAGGAGGAGATGCAGATGGAATAGACTCCTCTGCATCAGAATCCTCATAGGGAGGTATAGATACTTCCTGATCAGAAGAAACAGAAACCTGATCTGAAGATTCATAATCAGTGTCTTGCCTAGGCCTCTTATCAGGAGGGGGATGGATACCCCTGATCAAGGTAATAAGGTCTTCAGCCATTTTGATCATCTGTTTTTTAGGCATAGAGGCCTGTGCACGTGGCTCATGCGTCGGTTTTTTAGTTTTAGAAGTTGCTTTTGTCTTTGGTTTTGCAGCTGTCGTCGGTTTGATATACAAATGCTGAGGTCTGAATACACCCTCAGAAGCCGGTGCCTGCTCAGCGGCTCCGGACCCATCCGAGGGAGATACATCCATCGGTCCAATACCTTGAGTATCTTGCGGCATGCCGGACTCCACATGGGTGTCGGTAAAGGACTTTGACTCGAAGGTAGCGGGTATCAGGGGCTGCGAAAGCACCTCACTGAGTACCAGTGAACCGGCGAATGGCTTAGGAGAAGCTTCGTCGTCGGTTTTGGATCTCGACTGCCTTTCTCTGTCCTTTTCTTTGCTTTTTTTACGTACTCTGGTAGTCGGATTGCTATCCGATGACATTTCTGGGTAGTTAAATGCGTTTCCAAAATACTTTGATGCAAAAATAAACTGACGTTTAATAGTGCGTTGGTTAAATCTAGCACAAAACTGACAGCCAGGCATGTTCTGATCAGGGCCTAGGCAAGGAATACAGTATAAATGGAAATCCTTATGAGGTATTTGCTTCCCAAAAGTAATATAATTATTAACTTTTTCTGACATCGGTAAAAATCAAGAAAAAAGTTTCCCCAACGGGGTACTTAGCTTTAGTGAAGACTTCGGTTCTGAAACTCAAACTTGAATATATCAGTAGTCGGCCGACCAGCACTTGTGAAATGCTTCTGCTTTGGGCACCGCCCGGCAAGAAAGACTAAAGAAAATGGCGTCGGCTGCATGTTTTATACCCCTGATGACTTGACGTCATGGAAAAGGAGATAGCAACTGACGTAGGACCCAAGACTTTGGAATTCAGGCCTACTGAGGGCAACCTGCCAGCAGATTACCCAAGTGTAATGACTGCAACAGTGAAACACGAAGAACATCATCATAGCCAACGTGGAAATTAGAGATGGCTGCCAACTGCACTTTGATTGCAGAAAAAAATGGAACCTGACTGAAACAACTCAGCGAGAAAATCAAAAATGGATTCTACAGGAGTGGAGAAAAGATAGCCTCCCCAAGATTCTGCACATAGTGCAAAACCATCACCCTTTACTGGAATACATTTTTCTAGTAGACTGTTTCTCAAGTGAAGACAAGATATGAACTATGGCCTGAGAAAGCTTGGGATTTATAGCCATCAAGGGATCTGGAGGAACCATGCAGTTAACTTGAGGGACTGAAAGTTGGGGGATCCAGACCCACTAGATGAGTAATGAGATCCAGAATGGGATCTAATACCCAAGTGGTGTACTTCAGAAGAGGCCAAAAGAATGGAAACCACACCTGGGTGATGCCAAAAGGGGGCTATGAGGGTCACAGAAAGTTTGCAGCAGGCTGCCTTCTGAAGAAACTTTACCATCAAAGGAATTGAGGGATAAGCGTGAAGAGGCCCCAGGGGCCAAGTAAACACTAGAGTGAACTATGACATAATAGCTGCTGCAAATAGTAATGGATGGGGAGGTGAATAGGTCGCAACACAGTGTCCCAGCACCAAAAAAATCTTAACTGCAACCCTTGGATTTGGGGACCAGTCATGAGGAAGCAGAATGCTCCTGTTGTGGCTGCCAGCCCAGAATGCTGGATTTCCCCTGGATGTGTGTTGCCACCAGAAACTGTTGAGAAGAGATCACCCATTGCCAAACTCTCATGGCCTCTCGACAGAGAGGATACACTTGTGTTCCCCAAGTGCTTACTGAGATACCTGACAACTGACATATTGTCCATCTGTACTGAAATCACTCCTCTGAGAAGGGCTTCCTGAGAAGCCTGTAATGCAAGTAGGACTGTCCTCATCTCCACAACACTGGTGTGGATATGGGCCTCCACTGAAGACCAGGACCTTTGAACCTTCCTCCCTTCAAAATGGCCCCCAACGCAGGAGGGAGGCGTCCATGGTGACTGTGGCTGAGGGAGCTAGAAGAACAAATGATCTCCCACTGGTTATTAGATGAGACTGCAACCACCAATGAGTTTGATTGTGACACACCTTTATCAGCCATGTAGGATAATCCATGGGATGAGACAGGAAAGACCCTCAGTCTAAAGGGACCAAGCCTATGGATGCTGCCATATGACCTAGAGGTTTCACAACTACATAAGCTGGAGGCATTGATGTTGCAAGCACTGACAAGGTTTAAGCATGAAGGCTGACCACTCGAACTCAGAAGCCAGGCAATCTGATTGATGGTATCCAAGTGACAACCTATGAATTCGAAAACCTGAACAGGCTGGAGGCTCGACTTGGGCTAACTGACTGTAATGCCCAGTGGTCACACAGTTGGAGTAAGGTATCCATGGCCATGATCAACGATGCTTTTGTGTAAGCGGTAAATAGCCAATCATCCATGTAAAGAAAGACCTGGAATCCTTGCAGCTGAAGTCAGGCTGCGACCACTACCATGCAATTGGTAAACACCTAGGGGGCTGTGGTGGGTCCAAATGGAAGGGCCCTGAACTGGTAATGTTTGCCTCCTGCTAGAAGCGTAGAAGCCTACTGGAGCACCTGTTTATCTTGATATAATGGTAGGCATTCTTGAGGTCTACTGAGCACATCCAATCGTCCTCCCTCAGAAGAGGTAAGATGGAATGCACTGTTACCATCCGCAGCTTAGTCTTTTTGATAAACTGATTCAGTCTGCTTAAATCCAGAACTGGCATGAGGCCCTTGCTCTTTTTTGGTATTAAGAAGAATCCGGAATAGACCCCAGATCCCTGCTGGTTTGTCATGACCCCTTGGATGACTCTGTTTCCAAGCAGCTTGTTAATCTCTGCAGCTAGATGCTATCTCTGACAGGGAAGAACATCTGGGAGATGCTTCTGATGAGGGTTTGAAACTTCTGAAAAGGGAATGTAACGACCTCTGGATATGACCCTTAAAACAAGTGCATCCAAGGTGAGGGCCTACCAAGCTTTTGGGGAACAACCGAACAACCCCCAACTTCCTTCAGAAAGCGCCAACCAGAGAATGCTTGTGGAAACCCTGATTCTGCAGACCTCCCCTGCCCCACAGGCAGTGTCCATTATGAATCCCCCTGTCCTATGGAGGAACCCTTTGAAGGAGTGTCCTAAGAACACTGCTGCAACTTTCTGAAAAATACATATTCACCTACCCTTCTGATTCCTTGAAAAGGCCCATTAAGGGGTAGCGAAGCTCACTCCCAACAGCAGACAGCATCTTCCCATCTTGCTAGCTCCTCGTCAAGAGTCTTTCACTTTCGGCCTCAAAATAGGGAAGAGCCATCAAATGGGCTATTTACAAAGGACACCTTGAAGCAATCCATAAAGCTACATAAATGCATCCAAGTGTGGCACTGCATGGCAATGCCTAAGCCAGCCTCTCAGGTCACTTCATCACCTGTGTTTGAAAGGAGCCTCATGGAAACATTAGCGATGGAAAGCAGGGTACACAACTGTGTCTCCTGCATCTTCTGAGTGTCCAGAGATTGCTGTGTCTTGATATTCCTGGACACTTCAGACACCAGGTCATGCTGAAGTCTTGTCAAGTAAGATAAATAATTAAGTGTTCTCAGTACAAAAGTGGCCAAGGCATAAAAGGACTTCCCTAAAAGATCCAATGCCTGAGACATTCTTTTGGGAATGGACTGAAGAGCTCTCCTCAGAAATCTTCTTGGTGGCAGCCACCACCACAACAGCAGTGACAGCCAGACCCTTGCTCCAATGTGGCTGGTCTTTGGGGGGGGCAAGAATATTATTCACCTTCTTCAGGAAAGGCTCCACTGTGTTGGGCTCTTTCCATGCCCTCTGGGACACTAAGTCTATAAGACCTTCTAGAGGGGAACTACACAAGGTGTAGATAGGCCTCCAATAATACTGACTCTTCTGTAGAGGGAGCTTTGGTGGTCCAGCATCTGCATTGGCAAACAGCTCCAATAAGTTGCCAAAATAGGTGTCATTCTGCACAGAATTAGGGGACCCCCCCCTCCTTTCATGAGGTCAGTATCCTCTGTGACAGACTCTTACAGGAAGTGAAGATATTTCCTCTTACACCTCCTTTTCCCTGAAACCTCCTATGCCTGTGATGCCGGGGGGGGAGAGGCTGGCAGCCCCTCTAACAGGGCAGAATGGAGACCCATTGATGCAGGCTGTGCAGGAGCAGACTGATGAATGGTCAACATGCTCAGATGAGAAAAGGGAAGGGACAATGACTGGAGAAACCTGACCCTTCTCCTGAGAGGAGAAAGTACAGTTGTGTAAAATTTTACCATAACAGTAGATGTCCTTCTCTTTACTGTTGTAGTATTACTAACATTAGGGATCTCCTGGCAAGGATAACCAAAAGACTGGACAGCATACCAAAGCCTTTAAATTCTGTATGTGCCATACGTCACTTGTATGCTTCCCGTACAGGAGGTAGGGCATAAAGGTGACACACAGATGCAGTTTTCCAGAACTTGATTGCCTCAGTAGAGAACAATTGCCGTAGGACAAAAGGAGGCTATGCACATCCAAGGGGAGAAAAAACAAAGAAAAGGTGACCCTTGGCCTAGACAGTAACCAACCAAAACCCAAAAGAAAAAGGGGGATGGAGGGAGGGACCAAATACTGCAACAGTGAAGAGAAAGACATCTAGTATTATGGTAAGATTTTACACAACTGTATATTTATTTCTATATCACTGTTGCAGTATTCTTCACCTTAGATAGAATACAAAAGCTCAAGAAAAGAAGTGGGAGGTGGAAAGCTGGGAAGAGCCCTCAACAAACTCATACAGTATGGCCCTAGTGAAACCTGCTCTAGCCCTAAAAACCATATCCAATTTATAATGCTTAGTAAAGGTATGCACTGAGGACCAAGTAGCAGCTTCAAATATGGAAATGGTGTCAAAACCCTTGAAAAAAGCACCAGAGGAAGCAACAGCCCTAGTGGAGTGAGCTCTAACTAAGGTACACAGACATTTGCCATGTAAATAATAACAAAAGGAAATGGCCTTAGCTATCCAGGAGAAGATGGTTTGCTTGGAAACAGCTAAACCCAAAGTCCGGGGATGAAAAGAAACAAAAAGCTGGTCAAACTTACAAATGGTCTTAGTTTTATCCAAATAAAATCTGAGCTGTCTTTGCAAATTCAAGGCATGCTAGACCCTCTCACTAGTAGGCCGAGAAGGAAAAAAGGAAAGGAGTTGTACTGCCTGACTTAAGGAAAGCTCTAACAACCTCGGGCATAAAAGTAGGATTCCTACAAAGAGATACCCTGACTAAAAAAAAAAAAAAAAAAAAACAAATGGAATGGCCACAGGGCCTGAAGATCAGAAACCCTCCAAGCTGAACAAGACAGTTTTCCAGTTACACTGTTGCAGAGAAGCTGGAACAGTAGGCTCAAAAGCAGCCTAGGTCAATTTTTCCAAAACAAAATTAAAGTTCCAAGGCCAAAGGATGATTCAAGGGTAGACGGGCAGAAAAGTACAGTTATGTAAAATCTTACCATAACAGTAGATGTCCTTCTCTTCACTGTTGCAGTATTCTTAACATTAGGGATCCCCTGCCAAGCACAGCCCGACATCCGGCCAGTATACCAAAGCCTTTAGGTTGTTACCAATACACTGTAGGTCACAAGTATGTCCCCCATGCAAAGCATAGGGCATAAGGGTGACATCCGAACATATCATCCTCAGAACTGAGAGCCCCAGGGAGGAACCTAGCCATAGGATACCAGAGAGCAACACACACATCCAGACGGACAAAAGACCAGGGGGAGAAGGGAGGGAGCGAATACTGCAACAGTGAAAAGAAGGAAATCTACTGTTATGGTAAGATTTTACACAACTGTACTATGTCCTTCCATTTTACTGTTGCAGTGATCTTAACATGAGGGGAGAGTGCAAAAGCTCAGGAAGAAGACAGGAAGGAGGAAGGGTCAACACAGCCTTCTAAGACCCCATGAAGAATGGCCCTAGCAAAACCAGCTCTAGCCCTGGATATGACATCCAACTTGTAATGCTTGGTAAACGTATACACTGAAGACCTGCCTCAAGGATAGAATTAGTATCCAAACCCTTGAATAAAGCACCAGAAGAAACCACAGCCCTAGTAGATTGAGCCTTAACTTTAGAAGGAAGGCTCTTACCATGATAAGAATAACAAAAAGCAATGGCTTTAGAAATCCAAGAGGAAACAGTCTGCTTGGAAACTGCCAAACATAATGATTTAGGATGAAAAAAAAAAAAGAAAAAGTTGATCAGATTTTCTAAAATCATTAGCTTTGTCCAAATAAAATCTGCATTGTCTATGCACATCCAGAGTGTGCAACACCACCTCACTAGCTGACTGCAGAGAAGGGAAGAAAGTGTGCAGATTAATATACTGATTAAGAGACAACTCATTCACTACCTTAGGCATAAAAGGATTGGTATGAAGGGAGACACTGTCTTTATGAAAAATAACAAAAAGGAATAATAACCATAAGGGCTTGAAGCTCAGCTACCAGTATGGCAGAATTAAGGGCTAACAAAAGAAGAGTCTTCCAAGAAAAATGCTGTAAAAAAGCTGAAGCTGCAGGCTCAAAAGGAGGCCGAGTCAATTTCTCAAAACCAAAATTAACATCCCAGGAAGGACGAAGAGGCTTCCTGGGAGGTCTAATATGAAGAACGCCTTTAAGAAACTCTTTGGCCTTGAACCTAGAGGCCAAAGGAGGAGTTAAAGGCAGACAGGCAGAAATAGCTGAGAAGTGGGCTTTAATAGAAGAATATGACAACCCAGCATTAAGCAATTCATACAAATAAAGAACCAAAGAACATCCATAGTAAGTGGGTCCAGGTTACACCAAACAGAAAACTTCTTCCATTTGGACAAGATTTCCTAGTAGTGGATTTCCTGGCTTCCTGCAGAACCTGAAGCACATCCTCAGAAAAAAGATGCCTATAGGGAATCAAAATCCTATCACCCACAGTGTCAGCTGAAGAGTGGACAGGTGGGGATGGATGAGAGATCCTTTGTCTTGTGTGAAAAGATCAACCCTGTGTATGATGACTGACCTTGGCTAAGTACAGAAGAAGAGGGAACCAATGCTGTCTGGGCCAAAAGAGAGTCACAAGCAAAATTGTGGGATCATCCTGTTTTATCTTGCACAAGACATTTGTAATGACAGGAAGGGGAGGGAAAGCATAAAGAAATATCCCCTTCCATGAAAAAGATAGGGTGTCCACATTCCAGGCCAGAGGACATGGAGTCCTGGCACAAAATTGAGGAAGCTGCCTGTTCGGAGATGTGGCAAAGAGACCTAATTGAGGAATAGTCCACTAGTGGATAATGTCCAGAAACACATTCCAATGAAGCAACCACTCATGAGATTGTGTTATGTACATGCTCAGGAAGTTTGCCACAAAATTCTGACTTGACAGAACGTATACTGCCTGAAGTGTAACTTGATATTGAATCACTAACTTCCAAACCCTGAGTGCCAATCTGCAAAGAAGATAGGACCTTGTCCCCCCCTTGTTTGTTGGCATACCACATCACTGTGGTGTCTGTAAAGATCTTTAGGGTCCCTGAAGAAAAGAGAGGATGAAAAGCACAGTGTGCCAACAGAAGAGCTCTCATCTCCTTGATATTCATGTGCTCCGTCTGCTGCTGAGGAGACCAAAGGCCTTGCACTTTTAGGTTTCCAAAGGAAGCTCCCCAATCCTTGTATGAGGCATCTGTGAACAGCTCCTAAGAGAGGTAAGTGGGGGTTGAAAGGGAAGGCCTAGATTCAAAGTTAGTTGGTGAATTCACCACTGAAATTCCAGAAGGAGACATGGAATAAGAGGGATTGGAAACTCCAGAGGATGAGCATGCTGATGCCAAACTGTCTTTAGATACCACTGAAGCTTTCTCATGTGCAATCTAGTGAATGGGAAGCATGAAGATGGTGGATGCCATGAATCCCAGAGCCCTCAGAAATTCCCTGGCTGAAATCAAGGGCAAAGAAAGAAGGGACTGAAAAAAAATCAGAGTCAAAGCCTTGGGAAGAGACAGGGATGCTAGCATAGGAACAGCCTGGAACCTGCATCCCAGAAAAACATGATACCATGACGGGGACATGAAGGACTTTTGAAAATTTACAGTGAACCCCAGCGATGACCCACTGAAGGTGCTGTAAAAGAAAATCTGGAGAGTAGACTTGAATAAGGCAGTCATCTAAAAATATAAGACCTGAATGCCTTTGAGCCTGCAAAAAGCAATCACAGAAGCTAGGCATTTGGCGAATACTCTTGGGGCAGTAGAGAGGCTAAAGGGCAAAGGAGAGAATTAAAAATGCCAGGAAGCAACAGAGAAACAAAAACTTCCTGAAAAGAGGATGAATAGGGACATGGAGGTAAGCATCCTTGAGATACAGAGAAGCCATAAAAGCCTGAGGAAGCAGAAGAGGGAAAGAATTCTGAAGGGATAACATTTGAAAGGAAGCAACCTTCAGAAATGTATTCAGGAGAAAAAGATCCACAATGGGTCTCTCCAAGTGTCCTCTTTCCTGGGAACCAAAAACATTCTTGAATAATAACACTTCCTCCTCTGAGCAGCTTGAACCTCTTCAATAGTTCCTTGAATCAAAAGACCCTGAAGCAGCTCTGGAAGATTGGTCTTAAGGTGCCTGAGGAATGCCCATGAAGGGGGAAGAGATTTCCAAACCATTAAGTACTCCTATCGAATGATGGAAAGAGCCCAGGATTCCTGGGTTATTTAACCAGACAGGAAGAGACAAAGAAAGACAATGTGAGAGAGGAATGTGGTTGGGAAGAATCAGGTAGTCAGACAACACTTGGTTTATCAGGAAAGGAAGGCTTCTGAGCAGGACAGGTCTATATACACTTAGCTGAGGGAACCCTCCTACCACCCTTCTTGTCTTTAGGGGGAGGATGAGACTGCCTTCTAACAAAGGCCAGTTTATTAGGATAGTTTCCTGGAACTTTGGCACAGGAGAAGCAAAAATATGTTTCAGGTCCTGTAACTTCTTGCTTTTCACCTGCAGGGACTTGAATAAATCAGCTGTAGCAGCACCAAACAAATATCTGTTGTCCAGAAGAGCATCCATCAACTTTGCCTTAATATCATCAGGAAGAGGCTGAAGCCATAGCCAGGAATATCTCCTGAACACAGAGCTAGAAGTAGCAGCCCTAGAAGAAGCATCTGCTGCATCATAACCACATTTAATGGAATGGTGGTCTACATGGGAAGAAGCCCCTAACAGAGACAAAGCAGACAGAAGTCTTTCCCCTCGGAATCAGGAAGGTCAGAAATAATCTAGCAAGCCTGAGAAAGAAGGCCCAAATCATATCTGGTCATAAGAGTCTGATAAATAACGGCCCAAAAGTCTAGGGTGGCAGAAGTATCAACCTTTTTACCCAGCCTTTCCATAGTCCTGTTTTGATCAGAAGGAAGAAGTTTGGTAGAAGGCAGTAATTTAGAAGGCTTGTCGGATGCCACAGAAACCACTGAAGGGTCAGCAGATGGAAACTTAAAAAGGAATTTTTAGTCATCAGGCACTTTATAAAGCCTACCTGTTTTTTTAGGAGCAGGGGGCCAAGAGTATGGGGCCTGAGATGCAGAAAAAAAAGGCACCCAATAAAGCAGCCAAAACAGGAGGAACAGCAGACGGTCTAGGAGATTCCATTTGAAGGAGCTCATAATACCTCATCTGCACATCAGAAACCTGGGATCAATCCCATTTAAAGAATTCCATCATCCTGGCAATGGTATCCCCAAAGGAAATCTCATCAAAAGGAGATTCAGGACTAGCAGACTCCTCTTCCTCAGAACCATAATCCAAAGGAGAAGGAATCTGGGTAGAATAGGCCAGGGTTTCCTCATCAGAATCCACTTCTTCAGAGGAATCCTGATCCCTAGACCTTTTTTTTTGGGGGGGGGGGGGACCAGGGAAGAAACAGGACTGAGACCCCTTGAGGAGGCTTCAAGGCCATAAGAGCATTGAATAAACCCTGCGTAACATTCTGTCATTCACCCTGAGGGTCTCTGGGAGCAGAAGAAATTACAGTTGTGTAAACTTACCATAAATGTAGATGTTCGAGTGTATTCACTGTTGCAGTCATCACATTTGGGTTATCCCTGCCAGGGTAGCCCTGGGATGGTCTGAATACCAGAGGCTTAGCATTTCTGCATCAGTTGCTGTCGCTTCAGGACTGACGTCATGTCATCAGTAGTATAAAGTAAGGCAGCTGACGCCATTACATCAGTCTTTCTTGCCATGCAGTCCGAAGCAGAAACAGTTCACATGAGTGCCAGTCAGCTGCTATCTGAGTTTGTCTACCGATTTGAAGCTGAAGTCTTCTAAAGCTAAGTACACCATTGGGGATCCTTTTTTCTTGCACTAACCGATGTCAGAAAAAGTTAACTATCTCCCCTGTCTAAAATAAATACCACACCGAGACTTTCATTCTTACTGCGTCACTTGTTTAGGCCCAGACCATGACGTCCCTCGTTGTCACTTCTGTGCTTTGCTCAAAGCCAGAATTATCCATCGTCGGGCCCTTATTGTAGCTAGATATTTTCGCTTACAGTCCTCGAACTCCGTTATGGCTTCGGTAAGCCATCCGACACCAGATCTTCCGAAAAAAATTAAACGTTTACCTAGAGGCTCAGATAAGTGTGCCATTGGGGTTTTTTGACTTATTCTTTTTTGCTTTATTGCTGTGGGGTTTCATGTCATCCAGAAAGCGTACGTACCAGTGTGGGAGACAGATTCCTCATAAAGGCCATCACAAGCAGTATTTCTTTTGTTTATGAGCTTCTCATGACCACACATCATGTACTATTTGTCAGCCTTTTGTTCCAAAGACCTTATGTAGTAGTAGTACTCTTTCATCCCTCACCATTTATTGTGAAAACAGACGTCTAAAGCTTGTAGCAAAAGATGCTACGGAAGGTACTTCCTGGCCTAAGGGTCAGCCTTCTTCAAAGATGACGACCAAAAATGGCATGTTAGATGAACACATTTGGGTTATCCCTGCCAGGGTAGGTAAACAGCAACAACTCAGGTGATCAGACAGACTATCAAAGATGTCATTCGGACTGGCAGCAAAGAAGTTCTGAGGATATGTTTGGACATCACCTTTATGCCCTACGCCTTGTCTGGGGAGCATACATGTGATGTATGGTGTATCTATAACAACCTAAAGGGTTTGGTATACTGGCCGGATGTCGGGCCGCCCTTGGCATGGGATACCTCATGTTAAGAATACTGCTACAGTGAAATGGAAGGACATTTAGCTGACAAATGGGCCTTTATGGACAAATAGGCCAAGCCAGACTGGAGCAACTCACACAAACAGGACAGAACAAAGGGACCCCCATCAAAAAAGGTCCTGGCTATCAGCATGGCACCAGACAGAAAATCTTTTCCGTTGGGAAATGTAAGATTTTCTGGTTGCAGGTTTTCTCACCTCCTGTAAAACCCTGGGCATGTGCTCAGAAAAATAAAAGGTGCCTAAAAGGGATCAAAACCTCATCATCCACAGTGTAAACTGAAAAGCGGACAAGGGAAGATGGATGAGTACCCCTCATTCTATGTGAGGTGGTCCAACTGGTGAGGTAACTTGTGGTGATTGCCCCTAGCCAGATCATTAAGAGGAGGAAACCAGTACTGTCTAGGCCAAAAGGGAGTCATTAGCAAGATTTTAGGGATTCCCAATGAATCTTTTGCAAGACTCTCAGAAGTAGAGGAGGAAAGGCAGAGAGAAACATCTCCTTTCAAGGAAAAGAAAAGGTGCCCGTCTTCCACTCAAAGATGGCATGGCACTCTGGAACCAAAAACAGGGAGCTGCTTGTCCAGAGAGGAGGCAAACAGATCTACCTGAGGAATACCCACCGATGGACTAAGCCCAGAAACACATCTCTGTGAAGCATCCATTTGTGGACCTGCTCAAAGAGTGTGCCACTAGATTGTGTTCTGAAGGAATATACACTGCCTACTGCCTAAAGAGTTAGGTGATAACTGACAGCTAGATCCTAGGCCTGAAGAGACAGTCTGCAAAGGTTAGATTTTGTGCCCCCTGGTTGCTGACATACCACGTCAATGTGGTGTTGCCTGTGTGAACCTTCAGAGGACCTGGAGAGCGCACAGAATGAAAAGCCTGAAGGGCCAGAATCAGAGCTCTCATCTCTCTGATGTTGCTATGGTCTGACTTCTGATGGGGGGGGGGGGGTCCAGAGACCTAGAACTTTCAGGTGACCAGTGGAAGCCCCCTACCCAGTGTCTGTGGCATCAGTGAACAGTTCTTGAGAAAGAACCAGAGGCTGAAATGGCAGGTTTGGAATGAAAGGTAAGTTGCTGAATCCACAACTCAAATTTCTGCTTGAGACAAGCAAGGAGAGGCACTCTGAAATCCAGAGGGTGGCAATGCTGAAGCCAAAATGACTTGATACACCATTAAAACTTCTGCATATGCAGTCTGGCAAGAGGGAGCATTGGACTAAAGGAAGCCATGAATTCTAGGGCCCAAAGAAACTCTCCGCCTGGAATGGCAGGGAGAGGAAGAGACTGAAAGAAAACTGTCAAGGACAAAACCTATGGAGGTGGAAGAGAAGACAATTTTGCCACTGTCCGAATCCTGCAGCCCAGATGCACGTGATCCTGAGAAGTTGTCAGGACAGACTTTTGGAAGTTTATAGTGAACCCCAAACTTTGATGGACATATATGGCAAACTCCAGATCCTGTAACAGGCAACTGGGAGAAGTTGCCTGAATCAACAGGTCATCTAAATGATGAAAAATCTGAATGCCTTGGAGCCTGAAAAAGGCAATCACATGAGCTAGGCATTTTGTGAATACCCTTGGGGCAGTAGAGAGGGCAAAGAGCAAATCAGAGAACTGAAAATGAGAGGAGAAAACAGAGAAAAACAAAAGCTTCTTGAAAAGAGGTTGAATAGGGATATTAAGGTAAGCATCCTTCATGTCCAAAGATACCAGAAAAGCCTGTGGCAGCAAAAGAGGAAACAGTTTTTGAAGAGAAAACATCTCAAAAGAAGGAATGCTGTGAAAGGTGTTGAACAAGGAGTTATCCAAAATAAGCCTCCAAGTGCCCTTCTTTCAAGGAGCCAGGAACATTCTGGAGTAAAATCCCTTTCCAATATGGAAAGGAGGAACGGGCTGAACAGTACCCCGACTCGCCAGGGATCCAATAACATCTGAGAAATGAGAAATCCCTGAAAAAGGAGGGAGAGACCTCTACCATGAAGTAACCCTGACGGTTGACGGACAGAACCTAAGAATCTGAGGTAATGAGTTGCCAGTTTGGAAGATAGAGGCACAAAGGAACCTGGCCAAAGGTTGGTGTGTGTGTGTGTGTGTGTGTGTGTGTGTGTGTGTGTGTGTGTGTGTGTGTGTGTGTGTGTGTGTGTGTGCGCGCGTGAGGGGCGAGGTCAAAAATGTCAAAGAGAAGCAGGCTTGTCAGATAAATGAGGCTTCTGGGCCACAGAAGCCTGAGAAGACTCAGCAGGAGGAGGTTGCCTACCACCCTTACTACCTTAAATGGCTTGATAAGGTTGCCCGCGAACGAACAAAAGGACACCTAGTAGGATAGTTCCTCTAGAATTTAGGAATAGGGGACACAAAAATTTGTTTAAGGTCCTGCAAGGCTTTATCTTTTTCTTGAAGAAACTTAAACATAGCAGTAGCAGTCCCAAAGAGGTTTTGTATTATCCAAAGAATCATCCAGCAACTTCGCCTTCATGTCTTTAGGTAATGACTGCACATGAAGGCATGAGTAATACCATGACAGACCCAAAGGCAGCATCCCTGGAAGAGGCATCAGCAGCTGCATTTGATACAGTAGCAAACCACCCCAGAGGTAGACAGAGCAGAAGATTTTCCTTCAGAATCAGGAAGGTAAGAAATAACCTGACAAGCCTGGGCTATCAAGGCCAGAGCATATCTGGTCATGTCAGTCTCCCTGCCTGAAGCAACTCGTATTATCTCTTCTGAATACTGGACACCTGAGAAGAATTCTACTTAAAAGTATTCCATCATTCTAGATACTGTGTCCCGAAAGACAACTCCTCCAAAGGAGACTCAAGGCTAATGGACTCCCCTTCATCAGAGCCATAAGCCAAAGAAGGCATCTGGGAAGAGTACAACAAGGACCCTTAGACTCTGAATCCTCATCTAAAGAATCAGGTTCCTTAGGCCTTTTGGAAAGAATTGAAGTCCAAGGGAGTGTAGGCACAAAAAAACCCCTGGGGAGATTTCAAGGTCATTAAGACATTAAACAGGCCCTGAGTAAACTCTTGCCATTCCCTTTGAGGGTCCTTAGATGTACAGAAGAATGTTTAGTCTTGTGTTTGCTCTTGGTAGGGACATTAGTCCTAACAAACATAGCAGGTTTCAAACTCTGACTGAATTCAATAAGAGTACCCGGAACCTCTTTCCTGACCAAAATCTGTGGAATCCCTCTAGGGCTCTCCAAGATAACTGTGGTTCCCCCTCTTGGTGTCTGGAGCAAATTACTGCAAGGCCTCAGAGGACGTGCAAAAGGAAGGCTCCATGCTGGAATTGGAATTGCTGTAGAGGAATCAGTAGTTAACACCAGATGGCCTACAGACCTATCACCTGCTTCTAGAGAGATTCCCGGTGGAGGCTGGACAGCCAAAGAATCTGGTTGAGATTTCTTGGTTGTCTTCTTCCTTAATGAAAGTACCTCGGGGTTAATTAATTCTGCCATGCTACCCAAGGCTAACTGTTTAAGCCTCTGGTTCTTGAGACAGATGGGCAGGGAAGACAACTGACTTGTAACAGCCTTGGGTAGAAATGCCTTAGAAATACTGCAGGAGATATGGTCGTGGGAAGCATCCAAACAAAAAGACACTGCTCGTGAAGATCCTTGTTGGGAATTTGCCTCCCACACAGACATTTTCCCTTCTTGGATGACATGAACTCCAGGCAATCAAAGAAGGACAAGACCAACAATGAAAAGAAAAAAAGACTGCAAAAGGGCACTTATCTTATGGCTACTTATTCAGTACAGTATTCAGACCGATGAGCAATGATGGTATCTGAACTGGTGGCAAAAAAGTTTTGGGTAACTGTGTTCATATGTCACCTTTATGTCCTACACCATGTGTGGGGAGCATATGTATGATGTACGGTGCATGCAAGATCAAAAGGCTTTGGTATACAGGGCAGATGTTGGGCTATCCTTGGCAGAAGATCCCTAAGGTTAAGAATACTCCAACAGTGATACAGGAGGACATCATCCTCTCTACAGTGTCGAAGGCTGAGGTGGAAACTAGCCTCTTGGAGCTGAAGGTCCCAGTACTTGAAGGGACCAGAGACATCCCCAATCCTGAGGGAGCCATGCCCAGCACCGATGTTGAGATCGGAGCCAAGCTGTCCAAAGCGGAAGCTCCAAGTGGAAGACATGAAACCAAAGCAGGGATACTTGGCCCTTCTCCCTATATATAGGCCTCGACACTGTGGTTCTTGGGTCCTGACGGCTCTGAAGTAGCTGGAGTTGAAGCAACCAAGGCATGAATTGTGGCCGAAGATGGCCAAGCCATGGAATCCAACCCAGGGGTTGTCAATGCAGCTGGGCCCGAAGACCTTGGATCCAAAGGGGCTGAGAGAGGAAGACAGACCAAGACTGAGACGAAGGTCCTGTAACTGTACCCAGACCTGAAGGGATAAGGCCTAATTGCATACATCTGAAAAAAAGGACCTCATCAGCTAGTCCAAGTCAGAAGCTTTAATGCTGTCCACCAACCTTGATAACTGGATGGATAATGCTACCAACAAGGGCTTGGAAGGCTGTTGGGGGAGGATGAGCCTGTCTGCCAGATCTGAGCTGGAGAGATTCGGAACCGGGGTGGCGAAGGAAAAGACCCAGCAAGAGATCCAGCACAGTGGAAGGCAAGAAGGGGAAGCTGTTCTAATAAAAGCCCCATTAAGAAGAAAGGGAGTAGGAAGGCTCAGAGCTGGAGATGTAGCCTTGCTGCCTATTAGCACAAATGGAGATCAGCTCCAAGGGGTCAGAGCTGATGTTTGCGCTGGGGAAGCCAGATGACCCAAACAGTGTGAGATCTTTGGGTCTGGTGATCCTGAGGAGGAAGGACTGGAAACAGAAGAGGAGGAGGATATATTTTGATCTCCTTTGGAAGGCTTAGAGTCCTGTGAGTGGTATTCCTCGGACCCGACCTTTGGTGCCGACGGAGAAGTAGCAGATGTAGAAGACGAAGGGCAGGAGGACAGCAGTTTCTTGCAGACCAACTTGGTCCAATGTTCGCTGACTGCCCTGGACCCAAAATCCTCGCAAATGATACACTTAGAGTCTAGGTGCAATGCTCCCAGGCAATAAACACATTTAACACGTGCATCCTGTGAAGGCAATTTGTGCTCACAGGCCATGCACTTCTTAAACCCCTTGTCCATCACTCAACAAGCTACAAGAGACACAGCAAAAAACTACACAGTACTATTCCTACAGAAAAACACACTATTCTACACTACAAGAGAAAATTTTAACGCACTCTAAACTAAAGCAAGCCCAAGCCCATCAGAAGGCGGAAAATCCTATGAAAACAGTGCAACAACCTAGCTACCAATCTACTTAAGACACACAAACCCCATACTATACTAATGCAAGAAAAACAATAATGCAAGAAAAATCTATCACCAAAGACACTACAACAGGTAACCAGAAAGAATACACTAAGTGGAGTTGAATGACAGCAAACTAGATCTGGGGGATGAGGGTAAGGAGCACAGAGTTGTGGGAAAGGGAGGCAAAGTCTACCAAATTTGAAGTCTGAAGGAACTGGCCACTGTTGATCCGAAAACCACAGGTTGAAGTCAGACGGAACACACATCGGATCACAGGGTTTTCCCAGACAGGCCATCAACAAAATTAACTACCACCTGAGATGAGATCTGCTTGAATTCATGATGATTACAGCTTCAGACAAAGGATGCATGCGCTTAGACCACTAAGCCTGCAGGCGCTACTGTAAAATTCTCATGTGAAAGTAGGCAAACCAAACCATACGTGAAGTAGCCAAGAAACCCAGTACTCTCAGCAAAAAGGCCGCCGAGGGAGCAGTGAAGAGAAGGAGCAAATGGATAGCTGCCCTTAAGGTCTGAAGTCTTTCGTGTGGAAGAGAAACTATGGACTGGGTAGTATATATCCTGCACTCTATGGTGTGGGTGTCTGGCAGGACTTTTGAAGACTAACTGTAATACTCAGTGAAATACAAAGACTGAGGAGATAATTCCTAGTTTTAAAAGAGACCCCATCAAGGGGTCAGCTAGGACCTAATTGTTGATACGTTGGTCTTATAAACTAGAGAGAGAGTGGGGCCCCTTGTGATTCCTGGAATACAATCTCTGTGAGGCACTGAACTCAACTCCCATGGCAAAGAGAGTCTTACCACCCTGCTCATACTTCTGCATTCTTTCTTTAACTGAAGGACCAAAAAGGGATGCTCTGGCAAAACAGCATTAGTAAAGGACACCTTGAACATGTCTAAGAAATTGCTCAGGTGAAGACATGAGTGACTTCTCAATGCAAAGCACAGCTGTTCTAGCCACTCTGTCCCCCATGTTATGCATCAGGCACATGGACAGTTTAGTCATGTTAGATATAGAATTTTAACATTGTCACTAATTGGAATAAAAAGGGCTTGTAACCTATTCATGTGAGTGGCATACTTTGGGACCTGAAACATGCACCTAATTTTCTAACCTATTTATCGCCTTGGACACTTTACTAGGAGGGTGAACTGAACCAGAATCTTCTGAGTTCTCATTTTGCAGCTGCCACTACAATGATGGAGTCTACAGCTGTGGACCTGGATTGAAAAGGTTTATCCTTTTGAGGGGGGAAGAATTCTGTCCAGTTTTTTGGGGACTGCTTTACAATTGTCTGTTTCAGCCATGACCTCCTGACCACTTGGTCAAATAGCTTGTCTGCTGGAGGTACCGCCAAGGATGTGCATAATGTTTAGCCATACAACTCAAAAAGAATAGTCTTGTCTTGGTGGGGGGGTTGTCAATGGGCCAAGCTCCCCTCTGGTGCATTAACTCTAAGATGTTGCCAAAAAAAGGTCTCCTCCTATCAATCCTCTAAGCCAGAAGCCATAGTGGGAGATTCCAAAGGAGAAGGCAGGTTCTTCCTCTTGCACACCCACTTTTTGGAACATCAGATGATGAGTTGTCTGACTCCACAGAGAACACAGCCTGCAGTTGGGTGGGTGAAATGAGACGCATGGCCCAATTCTGACACAAAGGCATTTGATGAGAAGGAGGGACAACAGACAGCCTTGGGGTAGAACCCTACTGGGGGACCTGTGTTAAGGTTCCACCTTGGGAATCAATTATCCTCATCAGCACCTGGAAAGCAGAACCAATTTTGGTCAAACCCAATGAACTCACTTACACTGTGGGATCTGACCCTCTCATCAAAGAGACAGTTCAGATCCTAACAGGGGGCTCCGGAATCCTCAGGTTGGATGGCTCCAATGAGGGATCGGAACCCAAGGGTCAGGAGCTGAAGACCCTGACAGGAGCAATGAAGCCGAAGGTAGATCCAAAGCTGATGTCAAGGTCATCAGACTGGCTCATTGATCCCAAGCCTCTCTCAACTCCAACAGTGGTGCCAACAAAGTTGGCTACGTAAACCTCAGTGCCAAAACCGCTTGAAAAATCAGCCACAAGGACACTGGTATCTGGAAAAGTGCAGAATCCTTAGGCACTGGAGCCAATGCACAGACAGGTGAAGGAATTAAGAATGGGGGCAAAATGGTTGGGTCCAAACACCTTTGGAGGTGAAGGGGAAGGAATGACTCCCACCTGTATCTGTGCCCTTGAAAACGTCTTTATCAGGAGAAGAGGATAGATTCTGCCCTTCTGAGCTGGGAGTTTCTGGTTAAAGGATTATTGTGCCTGCTTATTTGAACTGTTTCTTTCTGAAATTGGTATGCCTTGTTTGCTGTAGCATAGACTAGATTCAGACCTGATGAATCTAGCTTTGTTTCTATAACATGAGCACTAATCCAGGCCATCTTTTTCTGGAGAAGCTTCCCCTGCACCCAACTGGCAGGAGTGTGCAGTTAGAACTTGTCTGATCGAAGACTGCTGGAATGGGGCTCAGTTTTTAGCTTTTTATTAGTTAATTGGTTAATTTGTTTAAATCAGTTTGCTCACTTCCTACTATTTAAAAAAAATATATATATATATGTATATGTATATGTATATATATATATATATATATATATATATATATATATATATATATATATGTATGTATATATACACACACACACACACACACACACACACACACACACACACACACACTTTATGCATCGCCGCTTAGCTAGGGTTAAACTATTCATGGCGCCATAAAGTCTGCTCTACAAAGTTTCCCTTAGAACTAGCCAGTTTTTTAGTTTTAGTACTCAGATCTGTTTCTTTGAGCTCAGTACTTGTTCAGAACTCATTGTAAGCACTAAATAAGCTACAAATTACTACAGCACTCAACTTTCCTCACTTGTTTAGAGGAAAACAATTTTTAGTACTTAATAAATAAGCACCTATCCAGGCATGTCTAAGGGTCAGCTTCTGGTATTTCCTCCTGTCTACCTGATGAATCTGGGCATCTTGGGGCAATGCAGCAATTGCCTCATGTACACAGACAACACTCTCATCCTACCACCCAACACTACAACCTGTGAGAGATGCACTTATATAGCCAAACTGGGAGCAAAGCTCTCTTCACCCAAGACTGGACTGGACAGTCAACAGGAGAAGGTAAACACTTGCACCACACCACACTCATCACACAGTCCCTCAAAACCTACAACACCAAAGCACACACACAGAAACACAAACACACACATCTACATTCGCAGAGGCTCTCAATAAAAATCTACTCAAGCAACAGAGACCTCCAAAGAAGAAACACAAGCAACCCCCCCCAACACAACCCAAATGACACATACCCCACAAACTCAGTGTGCCACTTAACCACAGCCCATAAGGCATAACGTACCCAACACTCTAGTCATAGGTGACTCTATAGTCAGGCACACTGATGTTCCACTCACCAGGCTAAACAAGGAGAAAGTTACTGTCAGCTGCCTGTTGGGTGCCAGGATCCGCCACACGCACTCACTTCACTCCACAAGTACAAACATGACTCTGTCATTGTCCATGTTGGTGTGAATGACCTGAGACGTACCTCCCTGAACTACATGAAAAGAGACATGGAGGAGCTCTCCGATCTTGTAGCCCAGGCAGGTATGACCCTAGCCCTGAGTAGCATCCTGCCACCACCCAGAATGATACCACAGTACAGGGACAAAATGATTGACTTCAACAATTGGCTAAGCTTCTGGTGTCATTCTAAGAGGATCCAGTATCTGTCTGCCTGGGATGACATGATCGACAGACCACGATGCTTTGTCAGAGATAGCCTGCACCTGTCGCCCTTGGGATTCCGGATACTGGCTAAGACTCTTACCATCCCTATAGTGCCTTTTTTAGGCAACGTTCAAATGACCAAATCACCACCATAACAGGTACAAGCAAGCAAAATCTGAGGGTAATGCTACTCAATGCTAGAAGTCTAAACCTCAAAATGCACTCACTCAAGGCACTCCTTAAAATGGAGAACATAGACATCTGTGCAGTGACGGAGACCTGGTTCAAGGCTCCAGAGAGCACCCCTGTATTACCAGGCTATAATTCATACCACACCTTTTGGCCACCTAACCTGGACTGAAACACTAAAGGTAGAGGCGTGTCCATATTCATCAAGAATATCTACACCTCCAGGCTAGTTGCTCAGCATAATGCATCCGAGATTATCTAAGTGCAACTAACTCTGGGCAAGACCGCAATCCAAATTGTAGCTTGCTACAGATCCCCCACTACTCATTTCTTGATACACTGGAAAATATTAGGGTACAACCCAACACCCTAACAATGGGCAATTTCAACTACTCCACCATTAACTGGGAAAACTACTCGTGTACCAACTCTTCTGTCAACATTTTCTAGAATTCATAAATTCCAGTGCCTTGGATCAACTTATCCACACCCCCACCAGGGGCAGCAATATCCTAGACCTGGTCATTACCAACATGGGCGACTGGTATTCCACACCAGAGGTCAATTCCTCATTGGTCAGATCTGACCACAAGCTAATCACCCTAGACCTCCACATCCCGCCCCCACCCCCCATTAGGGAAACCACCGTAAAAAATTTCTCCAAAGCCAAATTCAAGCTTCTTAAGACAGAAGTGGCAAACTTCACGACACCCATGCAGATGGACAATAGAGGTACGACTGTTGAATCCTATACAAATGCGCTTTATAAGCACTTACATGAGTGCATGGATCGTGCTATCCCTAACAGAACCAAGATGCTATCCTCCAAAAAAAAGGAAGCCAATCTGGTGGTCCCCTGCCATAAACAAACTTTACAACAGAAGAAAGAAACTGTTGCAAAAAAGAGTAAAGTCCCATGATTGGAGAAACTCCCTGGTCAGCCTCAGTAAGAAGCTGAGATCCTTCATAAAATCCTCCAAAGTTAGTTATGAAAACAAAATTACCACTGATTCTAAAGACAACCACAAAGCATTCTATAGATATGTCAAGAATCTCAATGGCAACACTCAGAACTGCTCTGAGTTACAGCACAATGACACTAAATATACAGAACCAACTGATATTGCCAACATCCTGGCAGTGCTAAACTTACCCCCCTCTCACCCCCTAAAGGGCCCATCTCTATACCGGAAGAATGCAAAGTACCTATAATCACGGCTGCACAGGTAAAAAACCACATTCTCCAAAACCAAGAACACAGCATCCATGGGACCTGACAACATCCCAGGCTGCGTTCTACATGAACTACAGAAAGAACTGGCACCCCACCTAAGTACTATGTTCAATCATAGCCTCACCTCAGGCTTTGTGCCCACTGAATAGCACACAGCAGCAGTTATCCCACTCCACAAAGGGGGAACTACCGCTCCATTAGCCTGACGAGCCTGGTCTGCAAGGCCATGGAACGTATCAACATGGAACTTATAAACAAAGACATTGGTAATCTTCAAACTCTAGACCCCACCCAGTTCGGGTTTGTAAAGGCAGATCATGTCTCCTAAACCTGATAGACTTCTTTGAAGCAGTCACCAAAGCCGTAGACGAGGGTAAGGTGGTTCACACAGCCTATCTAGATCTTGCCAAGGCTTCCGACACCATCCCCCACTCTGGAATTATAGATAAACTCACTAAACTAGGTATAAATCCCTATGTGACAAGATGGGCTGCCAACTGGCAGAACCCACACTGTGAAAGTAGTAGACTCCAAATCCGACTGCAGACCAGTGACAAGTGGAGTACCACAGAGTTCAGTCCTGGGTTCTCTCCTGTTTGGTATCTACTTCTCTGAAGTACAGGCTAACACAGAAGGTCTTTGGCTAACGAAGTTCACAGATGACTGCAAACTAGGAGCCATAATCGAAACGCCTAACGATGTGAACATCCTACAAAAGGGTCTCACTGAGACAGATGCCTGGTGTCAAAAGCCATGGCCTCAAGCTCAATGCCAAAAAGTGCATTGTCATCCCCTTTGGTAAAAACTCTGTACCCATGAAGTACCACATAGGCGGTGATCTACTTAACACCGAAAGTATGATAAGAGACCTTGGGACACTGGTGAACAGTAGTCTCTCCTTTGATAATCACATCGCCACAGTAGTCAGGAAATCCTTCTATGTGGCATACCTCATCACAAAAGGTTTCTCATCCAGGAAAAAAACAGGTCATTGTTCCCCTCTACTCGTCACTCATTAGACCCATTATCGCGTACAACGCCCCTTTTGGTACGTACCTCACAAGACATCTACAACAACTGGATAGGCCGCAGAAATACCTCACAAAGAGGATTACTGGCCTCAAACAGATGCCCTAAGCAGACCTTCTCAAAAAACTCCAGCTTTACTCCATTGCATATCGCATACTCAGAGGCGATCTCTGCCTAACATACAAAGCTATGTCAAACCCAGAGCTGCTGGACATGCTCCACTTAAAGAAATCCCAATCCCTCTGAGCTACACGCTCTAGGGACCTAAACCTTGTCACCACAATAAACCGAACACGCTGGAGGGATAGATTCCTGTCCCAGAGACTTCCCATACTCTGGAACAAACTACCTATCTATATCAAACAAAGCTCCTCATTAGCACTCTTCAAGAAAAATCTTGATGACTGGATGGGAAATAGGAAATTCACCCAGGGGATCACTTCTATGGCTCTGCTTGACAGGGGCACAGGAAAATAATTTTCTTGGGTGGCGAAAGCCAGGTACCTTTTTGTCAAGGCTTATATAGGCCCTAGGGCCAACAGCCTAGTACCTACCTATGAACCAATGAATTAAGCAGTCCATATTTGCTTCAGAAGTACTCCTGTAGGACCTGAACGTTTGAAAGCACTGATGAGGGCCTACAAATAGGGCACTGTTCAGTCTTGTCTCCTGCAAACTCTTTAGCAGAGGAGTAATGAGGAATGTTGAAATTCAAACGCATCAGATCCAGGAGGGGCTACAAATTGGAGTACATGCCAAAAATTCCTCTAACCTACGCTTCTTCTGAGTCACACAGGAAGATGTTGGTCAGATGACCATTTTTTATTTTTCTAATCCAAGTCCTTGGTTTTTTTGAGGTTTTCCAAAGTGCTTTTTGGGCTTGCAGACCTCCAGATCTTGTGGAAGTAGGCTTTTCAAGATAAGTTTATTTTTCTGGTCTGCCAAAGCTCTAGGGTCAAAATCCTTGCACATTTCACAATCTAGAGATAAATGGGGACACCCAGGCAGACTACACACTGATTGTGGAGATCCTGAGGAGGGATCTTGTGGCTAGTAAAACTAATGAAAGCCTTCATACAAGTTATAACTTCATCCACGAATACAGAAACTTTCTTAAGGAAACGGTCTTAACAAGGCACTCAAACAGAAATTCTACTATTAAACTACTAAATTACTAAACCTACAAAGTCTATGAATTACACCACTCTGTACGTAAAGTTTCCCTCAATGATGAAAGGCAGGAAAGCCAAGGAAAGGGACTCTAAAGATTACAAAGCAGTCTTAAATAGACCACTAAAAAGACTAAGGGCTCTAACTCTATCTCATTATAAACTACAGCAAAAATACATGCAACTGTTCAGGAAAATTTGTCAAAAAAGAAAAAAGAGGTGCAGCACTCAGCTGCACAGGTGAACATGTCTGGTCATGAAGGCAGCAAATGAGATCTGAGGTGCATAGATGGACAGATGCATTATGGTAGGAAAATTCTTAAGGAACTCAAGGATGGAACACTGTTATTGCTGCGTCAGATTTGACAAGTGGCTCCAAGGACTGAATGAATAGGACCCAAATGTTTAAGAGTAACTGTTCTGGTGACTTTCGCCAAAGAAGGTATACTTTTTCTTGCTACATATTTTAGTTTGTCTCCACATCTATCAGCATGACTTCTTTTGAGAGTCTTAGCTGAATATTCAACTTGAACTAGTGCACAGGTAGAAACACCCAATTGCAAAATTGTACTAAAGACATTCCAGACCTCTCTAAAGAAGTTGTAACTAAACACCGATTGTGTCAGTTTTTATTAGAAAAGATTTACTTCACCATAGTTTGCATTTTTTTTTACATCTTAAACTATGAACTACTTTGCAATAACATTGACTTAAAAATATTATGAGTTATTCAACAAACTAGTAACTACCGAAAAGCTGTTGTGTGTGTTCAATCTGTTTAGAGAATGAAAATGTGGTGCTCAGTAGGGTACAGCTATTGACTCCATAACTAGAAGACGTCACTACTACTCACGAGGGATTACAATTATTTGGAAAGATGGAGGTGAATGAAAGGAAAAGCTTGACTAATCTGAACCTGGTGGGTGACCTGTTTTGGGACTTCTGGCCAAGTCTGCCCATAACAACCATGTTTGAACACAAGAATACTCGAGAGTACCTTGGCCAAAAGACAATCCGTTATCATGACATCACTGTAAAACCGAGATCACATGTTCTGGATACTCTTGGCCAACAAAAGTGCTGAGGTGTTAGTTGATAACCATCTGGAAAATATTTTGGGTCAGAGAGCCATATAAATGACAGTACAGACACATGAAACTCAAACATGTATGGAGGGTGTCCTGTGAATATCTGAGCAATGCTCCTGTGCAGAATGATTTCAACTCCCTTCTCCACAGTAACAGTATTTCTTGTCCACCTGGGAAGTCTGGAAATGTGGAGTCTGAAAAGACCCTGTTTGAGACTTCAGCAGTTAAGTCACCTGCAAGGAGCTGTGGTGTTTCATTTTCCATGGAGGTCCACTCAGGAGAGATGAATGGGTGGTGTGACAGTATCCAGGCTGTTCTCAGCAAGGGTTGGGAAATGTTAGCTTCAACTAAGGACAGAATCAAGAGGCAGAAGAACACTACATATCTCCTGAAACCACTGGACATGCCCTCCTCAAGAAGGCAACATCAGAAGCAACTGGGGGGACTGGATCTACATCCAGAGATAAGACCAGTGTTGTTATTAAACAATTCCACTGCAGCAAAGTTGTGGGAGTGGATAAGATCTGGCAAGAAATACTGATGATGCCGGATGTTAGTAGCTATCATCATTAATACCTTTCAATGCTACATAGAAATTGAAACAGTGTCTGTGGGCTGGCAAACTGGGGCACGTGGTTACCATCTTCAAAACAAAAGATAGGAGAGTGTATTCCACTCATAAAGGGATTACATGGCCTGAAGCTTCCTGGAAATCCTACACCAGAATGCTGAAAAAAAAATCCAACAGCTGAGCCTCTGATGTGGCTGATGTTGCATCTGTAATGTGGATTCTATCCCGGCCATTAACAGCGGATCAACTTTTGTCCTTGCAATGACAGTGAAGGGGTCACAGCAGTTTGCCAGTACTAATACATACATACATGTATATAGTTTTTAATTTGTTTACTGGATGGGTGGCCTGCTCCACTGACCCTTTTCAGCCAAACATGTGTTTTATGGACCCAGAAAACTAACACAACTGTGTACTACGGTATGTCTTGTGAAAAGTGCTACAACACTACAAGGACTCAAAGCTGTGGCATTCAGTCCCTGTATTTCAAGAATGAGACTTATGTCAGCACCGTCAACAGGTCAAGTATGTTCAAGGTTAGCATGACTCCAAGTGGTCTCCCTCCTTTTTATGCTTTTCTGGACAGGACAGCAAGGTACAGTCATAATCTGGACAGTATTCATTACAGGGGCACGAAGTCCACTTTGGTTTTTCTGTCTAATATGAAGCGGTCCTTCTGGCATCGACTCGCTGCGATCTCTGGCATCCACTGCAGTGGTTTACTGTTGAATGAATCAGATGGGATATAACACACAGGACCTCCAAATCAGAGGTGACAGACTACTGCTAAAAACAATGCACTGTTCTTTGAAAGTGAGGAAGGGAAGTATCCTGAAGTCTTGCCCTTGAATGTGGGTAGAATATATCAGGAGACTGGCAGTCAACAACAATAGTACTGCAGGTATTGTACTGGGACGCAAATGTGATGCTAGAAAAAACTCAAAGGGCAATGTTTTCAGTTTATTGGTGAATTGGTCTGCATCCTTACTTTGGTTAAACCTTGCAGAAATGGCAAAAGAAACTCAAGACAAAAATAACAGAAATAAGGTTCTTTTGCATGGTATTTGGGTTCACTGTCCTTTATACAACGAGAAGCCCAGCAATCCAGGATGATATTTGAATGCAAGCATTACTCCTGTGAGTAGAACAGAGTCAAGCTTGTGGCTGGAAACCGTGCGAGGGTGCTCCCTTGGTGCCACCTGTGAGAGACGTACCAGGCATGTCCCACTGGAGAGAGGTCCACATGGAGAACTAAAGTCACTTCAAAGTAGTTACATCTCTCAGCTTGCCTGAGAGTGCCTGGGGATCCTACAGGATGAGAAGGAGACTGATAACGATAGGGAAGTCTGGTCTACTCACTTCAGTTTGTCACTATTGCAACCCTCTCCAGTATAAGTCAAGATGGATTAGCTAGGCAGATAGCTCTCGAGGTCAGAGTCTGGATGTACACTGAAGCTGCAGATCTGAATCTCATTTCCTCCAGTCTGTATTCAAAGAGGTTAAAACCTGTATGTAACACTGAAAATTGTGAATGGTAATTATCTAACATTCTTAGCGAATAAATTGCCTAGAAAATGTTCTGAGCAATGTATATCACTGTTATTTGAGGAATACATCATTCATACTTTCTCTTTTGAGGTGGGTTTGATTCTGGCCTTGTGTTACTGGCTAGGCTTAGAATGGACCTTCAGGGCAGTTAGTCTAGTCTTCACATATGAAGCTATGAACCTATAAGTACTGCTACAAAGTCAGAAGAGGTGGCACCACATATTAACTGTGACTGTCCACATCAAGCACATCTTACAGAAAGTAGAGCAGCATGTTGACGAATAAATTCCAGCTCAAACAAGTAAAAACTGTGAAGGTAATGTAATCTACTGACATTAAATATCTTTAATATAACAAAAGAATCACCAAAAGCTGCCAGAATACTGGAGTAGTTGGTGGAAAATGACAGAACAGCAATAATATAACAAAAAAACACAAACAGCTGCCAGGGTTAAATATCTTTAGTTTTCAGCTGTATGACAAAAGTGTGACACCTACATTCTTGAAAAGAAAAGTATGAATAAGAACAAATTACAGTGAATAGCAAAACTCATTTTAATATCACTTCTATATAGCTTAGCAATGCTGAGGCAAATGCACCTCGAACTAAGGTGAATACTCATATGAGGTACTGCAGACATTGAGTTTCCATCTTTGCTCTTTTGTCACTGGAAGTCAGCAGTGACAACGTATACTTCAGGAATACTGCAACACTGATTTCAGTCAGGACATCTCTGGTTAACAGCAGGAAAAGAAATGAGTGGAGGACATTCACCTATTTCCCAACAGCTAATGTCAGAAATCACCATAAATAGCTGCTGGGATATGTAACACAATGGTTTTCAAATGAGATGGCAGTCCTAGTACTATATTTACACACACACGAAAAATATTGTAAAAAATACTTAAATTTGTAGATATCTTAATTTACACTCATGACAGAAGGATCTGTTCAGAACATTTCCTGTGCTGACCTGGGAAAAAGCCACAGAAGACAATTTTTTATGCATTTATATATTATACAATGACTGGCCATTAACATTCCAAAACGGGCATGCTCAATGGTCAGCCCAACCAGCGTGCCCACTGTAAATCAAGGATATACCAATGGAAAAAAATCCAGTCACCTGGACGTTCTTCCATTAATATATACTATTAAAATGTTACTATTCTTTCATTTTTTAATAAACTTACAAAAAAAACTGACACTTAAAACAACAGAGACAGGAGAGAGACAAATACAAGGATAAACAGATATGTTATACAAAACTAGAAAATCATACCTGATTATCCTTATATTTTCTCTCTCTCTCTCACATTTGTTTGAAATCTCCAGATTTCAATGATTTAATCAAAAACAAACAAAATAAAGCAATGGAGGTATTTGTTTCTCTGTTGCTTCCTTTACACAGCACTGATGTACTGCCTAAGCATGGGAAAGTCCCATATGCATGCGCAGTGCACCAGGAAAGCCCAGGATACCATGGGAAACGCAGGACATTATTTAAGAAAAGTAAGTAAAATTTATCTTAAAAAACAAGTAATCTCCGTGGTATCCCCGAAGTCTCAAAACAACCCACTAAACAAGTGTAGTGGGTCCAAAAATAAAACAGTGCAAGAGACTTCTCTGTGTGGAAGATTTTCAGTCCATATATTTCTTAATATCATTGTATAATAGCAATAACCTGTGGCTGGGTGTAGGTAATGCTGGATTTAACCACAGTTGGCTTTGTTTGGTCACAAGGGCGAGCCACGTCAAATGTGGGTAAATCCAGCATTACCCACACCCAGCCGTGGGTTATTGCTATATTATACTATGCACTATGAGAAAAAAATCTGCCTGAACACAATGCTATGACATCATCTGCAGACAACACAGGGAACGCAGGAAAAAAAATCATGGTATGAACAAATTCCCCCAAGCTCCCATACAGAAGCTATTGTGTTTTTAAACTCAACTTTCTAATTGCCTGCCACTTACGTTAATTTGATTTGACCACATATTTCTTTCCCTTTCATCCTTCACTGGCTATTGTGAGTTGGCACAAAATTATCATTTTGTGAAATCACTCCTGTTCAGCTATTTAAATTTATTTCCATTCCATTGTATTTCACGCAGCCAGAATATTAAATGCCCACCCCTTCCAATCCATCTTGCTCTTTTAAAATGTGTGGTTTATCCCTTAAATTGCTAAAGCTTGAGTTACACCCCCCCCCTTTGTATCTAACAGCTCAGTGCACACTGCAACTCTTAGGATATTAACCAATTTTTTCCATCTTACCTTTAAAATCTGCAACATTAGTCCAAGACCACCAATTACTGGACAGCCCACATTCTGCCTCTCATTAATAATCTTGGTATTAGTGCTTCTGCTTTGCTCCTAGTAAGAGAAAGGGCACTGGGGCATTACTTCCTGGAGAATGCTGATAACTGCTTCATAGGTGCCAGCTTGGAAATTGAACTTATAGTTTTCTCCTGGTGAGAGGAGGAAAGAGGGCATTGATTCTTGATGGTTTCTGATTGGGCAGTGTATGTGTTGGACCTGATAGGTCTGGTTGCTATTCAAGGCATCCACCAGGAAAAGGGTACAACAAGCCTACAGACCTCTGCATCTTTTGGGACAATCACCAAAGAGCCTGTGGCCTGCTTCTCATCTTGGGATTGGAGCTACTGTTTTGCTTCTAGTGAGAGAAGTAGCAAAGTAGCATTGCATCCCAGCAGCGTGAAGAGTGAAATGAAGAGTGAGACCAGCACCAGTAGTAGCCAGGCAGTAGCTAAAAATCAGACAAATACCCTCTTTTTATCATTCTTGAGAAAGTTAACTCTTTCTTTTCAGCAAGTACTGCTTGATTAGCTGCTGTCTAACCTAACCTCAAAATATGCTCCTAAATACTCCAGCCATAAATCATCAGTGTCCACTTGTTAGTCTACCCTCAAGTATTTGGCAGTGTCCTGTACAGACACAGACATTGAGTTGACATTTCTCCTGTAAAAGCACTCATGATATGCACTCATGATATGTCACGAACAGTTGCGCATTTAATTGAAAGTTATTTCAGATCACACTCCAATAATAAATAAAAATGCAGGGTAATGAAAAATAAATAAGATGCTGACACTTTCTCACCTACCTGTTGAAAAGAGAGGAATTTAAGGAATGGGTAGTGGAAATTATTAGGGAGTTATTAGAGAGGACAGAAATTTCTTCTGAAAATATAGCTAGGGTGTGGGATACGATTAAAGCAGAGTTTAAAAATAGGGTGGAAATAAAAGAGAGAGAGATATATGGTTAAGAAGTAACACAAATTATTTAGAGGGACTGACAAATGTTAAATTACTGCAGAATAGGTGGAATCTGACAGAAGAAGAAGAGGAACAATTGCAGAATGCTAAGCAGAAAATAATGAATTACCTCAATAATATGCATGACTTTAGAAAGATTGCTGTCAAGTAACTGTTTTTTTGATAACAATGCCAGAGCACAAAAACTTTTAATGAAACGACTCAGGCAAAGTAAAAAGGGTTGTTGCCAAGTTTGGGGAGCCTATAACAAAGGGAGATAACAAGAGATCCTGTAGAGGTACTAAAAATATCTTGGACATTTTATGAAAGTCTCCATAAATCTGAGAACTATGGAGATCAAGAAAAGGTAAAAATGGAAATCTTTATGAAAGAAATAAGTATGCCAAGGTCATCTAATTTTGGGGACTTTCCTGTTGACTGGTTACACATCACTATTTTTATCTCACCTATTCCTGTCCTGTTAGTAATTGAGCCTACTAACAGGACAGGATGAGGTGAGATAAAAATGGTGATGTATAACCAGTCAACAGGAAAGTCCCCAAAATCAGATGGTATTCCTGTGGATGTTTGGAAGCTAGGGAGGAAAATAAGGATCTGGAAGGTTTTGTTTGACAGTATTTTAAAAGGAGGAGAAGCACCATCCTGAATTGATGGTGGTTGTAATACATAAATAAGGTAAAGGCCCATCAGATCCAGTTTCATACGGGCCCATTTCAATCCTAAACCAAGATTAAGAAGTGTTTTGTCTATAATGGTTAAAAGAATGGCAAAGATGATGCCAAAATTGACAGATATGGATCAATGTGGCTTTGTGGAGGGGAGGCAAACATTTGACAACATTAACAGAATAGTGATGATCCAGAGGAAAGCTGAATGTAAGAAAATACCACTGTCATCAGTTCATCTTGATGCAGAGAAACCATTTAACTGAGTAAGATGGGAGTTCATGAGCAGGGCAATGGAAGCATTTACATTCCCCTGATAAAATTATACGTTTGATTAGGAGGACATATGAGGGATAGGAGGCAAAAATTAAAGTGGGTGGGTTCCTCTTTGATAACTTCTGTTTGAGTAGAGGAGCCAGGCAGGGGTGTCCTCTTTCCCCCTTGTTATTTGCACTATATTTAGAATCAATGGCAAAGAAAATAAGACTCAGAAATTCAAGGATATAATTGTTATGGTAGTCAAGAAAAGCTGACTCTATTTGCAATGTTATTTTATACATGATAAAACCAGAAAAGGGCATTTCAGTGTTGTGGAACATTTTAAGGCAGTTTCAAATCTTTTCGGGATACAAAATTAATGAACTAAAACAAAGGCAATAGCTGTAAATTATGTACCCACACAAAAATTGGTTCAGCACCATCCATATTTATGGGGACATGATAAAATTAAGTCCTTACGAGTATGGATTAAAAAGGATTCTGGTGTGGTAGCTAAGGATATGTGGAAACAGACTAAAAAGATGATACAAAAACTGAGAAATTGGACGCTTGTTATAGGGATATGGATAGCAAGATACAAACAATTAACATGTTTTTAGCCCCTTTAGTTTTATACACAGGTCAAGCATACTTTTGTCAACCAGAAGAGAAGTTGTGGTTAGCATTTAATAAAGAGCTGAAGAATTTTATCTGGAATGGGAAGACGGCAAGAGTCAAGTGGGATAAGCTGATTCTTCCAAATGAACAAGGGGGTTTGGGATTAACTGATTTGAAGGGGTATTTCAGAGCTACACAGTTAAAGCTACTATACATAGCACAAGTAGAAACCTGTAATTGCAAGTGGAAAAGGATGATGATGAAACAGGCGGGAAGCTCAAGAAACAGGAAGAGACTGGGATTTTGGATGTAGATCCTTAAGGAGAGTAATAACCATTCAGACTATCATTTAACTCTGGTCTCCGCTATTGTCCTATCCTGGGAGCATGCACACTAAATAATTCTGCTCCCCCCCCCCGACTGATTTTAAACACTAGTGGATTAAAAAAAAAAATCAGCTGAAAGCTCACTGTAAACTTGCCAAAACACTTTATAAATAAGAAATTATGCTATCCCCCTTAGCTCTAAGATGCCCCCTGGATGATTTTAAACACTCGGGGATTCAAAAAAACTCACCTGAAAGCACATTGCAAACCTGTCACAACGCTTTATAAGAAAGTGTGTATAAACTTCTTTTCCTATTAATCGGCTGTTCAATATGCAATGTTTTTCGGCTTGAATACTTGTTTTAATATTACGGGCTTTTTTTACAGTTGTAATCTATATAGTGTGCACACACCTCTCCCACAAGTGTGGCTATCCCTCTCCCAGTTTAATTTAATTAAGAATTGTACTTGCAGCAGTTTCTGATTCCACTGTGATTAGTTAAGGAGGAGTAAAGAACGACCTTAACATTCTATTCTTTAATGCTGTGTATGTAACCTTATATACCCTACTACTGTGCTCCCAGTTCTTAACTGGCCTCATAACAAGTGTTTTAAATAGATTTCCTGCTGCCTCACGGACATGTTTTTCTGAGTACCTACCTGAAGATTCTTGGTCTCTGGGATGTAGTTTATCTTTGTTTTACTCAGTTTGTCCCCCTTAGCTCCATTCGGTTGCCTTCTCCCATGATGCTTTGCATCATTCAAAAGCTATCCTAGCTGGAGCCATGTTTTCCCCAATTTCCAATTTCATTTTCACTCTGGTCTCTGTAAACTCTGGTCTCACCTACTGTTCTATCCTGGGAGTGTGCACACTAAATATTTTTTTTCTTTTTACTGTTACTGCATTTGTTTTTATAAATGCACTTGGCGATGTCTCTGTGTAAGCTTTTCATATAACAAAAAGACAATCCATTGTTTTTCACTGCAGGCGTAGTTCATTGTACATAGTGCTACAGCAGTAGCTTGGATAGAGTATACTGTTGTACTTTGACTGTAATTCAGTTTACGTTTCTAATTGAGCTATGCACTAGCTCTGTGGGCATTTTATTTCACAGGATGCTAATTCAATGTACCTTGACTGTAATCTATTTTAGGTTCTAAATGAGCTATGCGATAGCTCTGAATGCATTTTATATTACAGGAAGATAATCCAAGTTTTTTACTGCAGGAATACTATACTGTACATAATGCTGTAGTTGTAACTCATGATATGTAGAGTGCTGTTCCTTTTTCCTGTATCTACTTTAAATCTCTCTAATTCTACTTTGAGCATACTAAAAAACTGTGCTTAATGTAACTTTGCTGAAGTAGATGGATTAAGAGCACCGTTTATTGGTATTCAATGTGCATACTTTAAATGGTGACCAGATTACAGCTGCTGTAGTAGGAATTCTTATATTAAGTTAATTATGAGACCTATATCTTGCAGTTGTTGATAGGATTTTAAAGCTGTACTAATTAATCAAAAATAAGAATTATCTGATATTATCAATCTTAGCTTTAGATGTGTTATAGCTTCTTTTGTGCTGGTTCTGTAGCTACTCAAACAGAATATCTATCTCATATTATACGCCTTGACCTCAGTATGGTAATTATCTAACTCTCTCCTCCTATCCTGTTCCTTCCTGTTTTTTTTTTTCCCTTAGTTCTGCTACCCTCCCTCGGCTCTAAATTACAAGCTGCCTCCTGGATGACTTTAAACACTTGGGGATTTAAAAAAAAAAAATTAAATTAAATCTCACTGCAAACCTGCCAAAATGTTTTATAAATAACAAATTCTGCTACCGCCCTCAGCTCTAAACTACAAGGTACCCCCTGGATGATTTCAAACACTCAGGGATTCAAAAAAAAGTCACCTGAAAGCTCACTGCAAACCTTCCAAAATGCTTTATAAATAAGAAAGTGTGTATAAACTTTTTTCTACTAAACGGCTATTCAATATACAGTGCTTTTTGGCTTAAATAGTTGTTTTAATATTACATGTTTTTTTTTTTCACATTTGTAATATATATAATGTGCACCCCTCCAAGTGTGGCTACCCCCCCTCCCAACTTAAATTAATTTAGAATTGCACTTGCAGCAGTTTCTGATTCCACTGTGCTTATTTACGAAGGAGTACAGAATGACCTTAAGCTTATATTCTTTAATGCTGTGTATGTAACTTTAAATACCCTACTACTGTACTCCCAGTACTTAACTGGTCCCATAACAAGCATGTTAAATAGATTTGCTGCTGCCTCACTGATAGTTTTCTGAGTACTTACTTGAAGATTCTCTGCCTCAGGGGTGTCATCCCACTCCGTTTGCCATATGGGCTCGCTTTGGACCCCCACCCTGCCCCTAAATCACACCCACCTCCACTACCTCTAAATTTAAACCTATCCACACCACACCCTTTCTTCTGTTAGCTCCACTCTCCCCATCCATCTCTCAACATATTTCTATTCATATCACACTAGCAACCTATCTACATACTACTCCCCTTCCTTCATTTCTACAAACTTTACTACTCTCCTCCAATTATCCACATAGGTAATTTTTCTGATTACCTCTCTAATAATCCTTAATCTAAAATGATTCTCCTTACTCTCCTATCACTAATGCTCTTCTCCCTCTCTTCACTTTCATCATATCTAGTCCCTATCCGACCTATGCTAAGCTGTCCTATAGACACTACCTCTTACAACAATAATGCAAATCACTCTTCCCTACCCATCCCTGCTCCTCTTTCACACAGGCAGTATACTGTTCTTTAAACTTACTGTTTCAGACACAGCAATACCTGTTTAACATTAAAATTACTGACAATTTAAAGAAAATTAAATCTTACCTTTACTATACAATCTTGAAATTCCTCCAGCTCTGTGGTGACATCCATCCACCCTGGGTCACAACATCACTCCATTCCCATCATCAACCCATATTTCCGGTTCACAAAATATGCTTAAATGTATCTCAGTAAACATACATAGCATGTGCAACAAAATCTCCGAGTTGAATGCTTGGATAACTGCATAATCTCCTGACATACTAGTAATCTCTGAAACCTGGCTTAAAATTGCACATAAAAGATACCAAGTACTTCCTCCTGGCTTTAATATTTAACCTTTTTATAATTTGTTAACCTTCTAATGTTCCTCCTCTCTATTATTACACTAACATTTATCTATCCTAGAAATTGTGACTGAAATTTACTACCAAAGTCTCTTGCCGGAAAGTGCATATAGTTTTTACGACATATTCTGTAACATATTTTTCATGCATTATTATGTAACATAAATATTATAAACTCTTCTATCGTCTATATATTGTAGGTTCACCTTTACAGCTTGCTTTATATTTTCTTCTTTTACTGTATCCACAAATTATACACCCGTGTGATTGTCTTAATCTTTGTAACCAATGTTGATTTGTAATTATGTTTAAATTGTACTGTGGAGCTTTTCACCCCAGGCCTCTACTGAAAATGGGCTCGTACCCAGTTGGACTTTCCTGGTAAACAGATGTCAAACAAATAAATAAATATATTATATTCATAAAACAGCAGAAAGTACTCCAAGAACTAAGCTGACAAGAGAATGGAAAAAGGAGATTCCGCCGATAGGGATACAGAAAATAGACAAAAGGGGGCTGGAATTTATTGGAGAAAACTGGTAAAAGGATCAAGGTATTGGGAGCAAATAATTAGAGAGGGAAAGGTAATACATTACTGGTCTCTTCCCATTCTATTTGGACTGCAGGACAGTGACTGCCTTACCTATCAAGGATTGATATCAGAGTATAGGCAAACAGAAAGTAATAGGGAGATCCTAAGAGAAAGGCAAGCACTGGCAGAGTATTTTGTAGTATCTAGAACAGAAGCTGCTGTTAAAAGGAATAATTAGTACAGCATACAAAATATTGCATGATAACTATAAGAATCAATCAGAGGAGGTTAGACAGGATTGGGAAAAGAGACTGGATAAGCAATTCACAAAGAAACAATGGAGGGATATATGTTTGTCTCCCAAACATGTAACAAAATCTAAAAGATTTAGGATCTTTGCTTGGAAGTTTTTCATAGGTATTTTTATACCCCAAGTAGACTCCACAAAGAATTTTTCCTCAGGTAGACAGCAAATGTTGGAGGTGTGATGGGGAAGAAAGAGGAAACTGTGAACATATTTTTGGTGAGTATAATGAGTTGGTAGACTTTAAAGATTCCCTGCAGACTGCTCTGTCAGAAATACTGGGTGAGTAAATTGGTGTAACTAAGGAAACTGTTTTTTTTGAACTGTGATACAAAATCAGAATTGCCTAGACATAGTAAGGCCTTGCTGAGTCTAATTATGGTGAGCGCCAAAAAAAGCAATTACTAGAAATTGGAAATCAAAGTCTAAACCAAAACGAAAAGTAGTGAATATAGTAACAGATAAAACAACTGGCATTGGAATCTTTAGAAAAAGGTAGGAGCAAATTACATAGAAACAAATGGGAACTGTGGGAACAATACATGCAGAAGAGGACCAATGTTTAAAAAAAGGCAGGACTTGAATGAGCTATGTAATGCCTGACTGTCAATGACCACACAGATAAGTGATGTATAATGTTTGCAACTAAAATTATGTCAATATGGATTGTGATGTATAATGTTTGTAACTAATTGTGATGGATCTGGTCCTTACTAATATGAGATTATTGCACACCCCCAAGTGTAATGTCTTCTCTGGTAAAGTCGGACCACAAAACAGTCTCATCTGAAGTAAAAACAAAACCTTGAACCCCAACTAACCCTGGAAACTTCAGGAACTACTCTATAGTAGACAGGAATACAACAGGTTGTAACTGGGATTGAACACATACTAAGGAACTCTTGGCACTGCCTTGAGCATTTGGGTGTCATGAAAGATTTAGGTAACTTTTCATTCCTCACCATAGATGTGGTAAACCTTTTTTCGGTTATTCCACATGAAGGCGGCTTAAATTACTTTAGGGAGAGCCTCCTCAAAAGTAGAAAGTTGGATGGTGATACAACTGACATCCTTGTTGACTTAATGGAAATTGTTTTAAAAAACAACTATTTGAGTTATGAAGGTGAATTATTAATTATTTCACCAGATATCAGGTGTAGCCATGGGGGCGAAGTGTGCCCCTGGCTTTGCAAACCTGGTGCTTCTACACTGGGAGGAAGTTTTTGTTTTTCAGTCCCCCAACAAAGACCATATAGTCTTATACAATCATTTTTTGGACAATATATTAATACTATGGAAAGGGGATGAGAAAGATGCCAAATTATTTGTGGATTATTTGAGCACCACCACCCCATTTTTTACATTCACCAGCCACTGGAACATTGAAATAATAGACTTTTTGGACATCCACCTCACAAAAAATGAGGAAGGCCTACAAAGTAATATTTACAGGAAAGAAATGTATTGCAACTCTCTCTTGCTCTTTCATAGTTGCCACCCACTTCACCAATGAAAAAGCATCATTAAGGGCCAAATGGTTAGGTTGTCACATTTGTTTAGTGACAACGGGGTATACCAAGAAGAGCTACATACCCTGACTGATATGTTTTTAGAAAGAGGTTACCCTCTGAAGTTACTTTTACAGGTGCACAATGAAGTATCAAAGAGGAGAAGTACATCCTTTCCCCTGATTTTATGGGGTGGGGGTCACTGCCTACAGAAGAAAGCTGTACCTCAAAAAAACAGATGCTTTTACATTAAGACACACTCATCAGACACCCATAATAATGGAAACAAGAGAGTATGGGATACAAGTTTTAACATCAACATGAAAGAAAGACTGGGACAGATCCCTAGAGTGGTTGTAAGTAGGGGTAAGAATATTAAAAATATTTTAGAGAGACCAGTCTCTAGAAAATTAACTTTGCTCATGTACAAATGTGGGGCATGTAAGTACTGCAAATATATCAATGATGGCCCATACGCTGCACTACAAGGGTACAACAGATTTCTACCATGTCCGGGTAGATGTCGTCGCAACACATCCACGCTGGTTTATTTGGCTACCTGCACCAGCTGCCCTGTGTTTTATGCGGGCAAAACCATACGGAGGCTCAGAGACAGAATAGCAGAACATCTTAGAGCCATTAAAAATAATGATACACACAATGTACTGTTTATTGACAGCACTACTTGTGCCAACTTTAAGAAGTTCACTTTCTTTGTAGTTGATCGGGTCACTTCTGGTGAAAGGGGTGGGGATGACAAACTTGGAGATGAGACAATGGAATACAAGTGGCAAATTAGGCTTAATGCAACCAGCCCCAATGGACTGAATGACAATATATCCATCATGCCAGTCTTAAAACAAAGGGCTACTGAAATTTATTAATAACTGTTTAGGCTTTCCCTTAGCACTTGAAGGAGATTTTAAACCAAAACCTGACTTAACTGCAATGAGTGTATTTGTGTACATTTTATTTAGGTACAATGTTTTATTTCATACAGGTGAATTATATATTATATAACATATACATTTTATATTTTACTGTGGTGGTGGTGCTGCGGTAACGTTGTCGCCTCACAGTAAGACGTTGTCCTGTTCGATTCTCAGCTAGAGCGTCTTCTGTGTGGAGACATGCATGAATGGGCGTACCTTCATTGAAGGTTGTGCGTCAGGGCCGGCAACTCGGCATGTAAAAATCTACTGCCAATCATTAGCGGACCGGAGTTCCGCTGTGGCGACCCCTAACCGGGAAAAGCCGAAAGAAGACACATACATTTTATATTTTATATTCCAGATTACATTTAACAGCACACACTTTGTTGTTATGGAACCTATCAATCATTTAATATGAATGTGATTGTGATTGGTTAAACAATCTTGACTGTGATTATTTAAGAAGTGATTTTATTGACTCTCTAACTCTGAAGAAGCCATTTACATTTGGTGAAATTACTTAGTTATTGAGAGGGCTTCTCTTATTTTTTGTTTTGATTAAAAGTGGATTTCCTCGTTTCTTTTTGGTTTGTTCTTATTTTTACTAGTTTAACCCCGGTTGGGTTCATGTTTGGAATATTCCAGGATGCCTTGTAAATAGTATGAAACATGAACTATCGGGCCCTCTAGAATTGCTATTTAACTGTAGCCTCCAAACAGATCATGCCTCACGAATGGAGAACAGCAACAGTCATCCCTCTGCACAAAGGTGGGCCACCTACAGACCCTGTAACCTAGAGAACCATACGTTTCACTAGTCTCATATGCAAAGCTATGGAATGAATTATCATGAAAATGATCAATAATGACACAGGAAACCTCCAGACACTAGAACCAACACCACTTGGTTTCGTGAAGGACAGGTAATGCCTACTCAAACTGGTGGACTTCTTTGAAAAGGTCACCAAAGCAATGGATGAGGGAAAATGGTTCACACTGCCTACCCTAACCTGGCCAAGGCATTTGACAGAATACCCCACTCACCCCATGTTAATAAACATAAGATGTATAAACCATTATGTCACCCAGTGGATAGCCAGCTGGCTTATAGACAGGACTCATTAAGTTAAAATTGCGGAGTCCACATCTACAAAGAGGCAAGTCACAAGTGTAGTGTCTCAGGGATCAGTCCTGGGACTGCTTCTTTTTGGCATTATCATCTCCGTAGTCAAAGCCAATGTCAAGAGGCTCTGGCTGACTACATTTGCACATGATCGCAAATTAGGAGGAGTCATGGAATCCCCCACCAACCTAAATGTACTCCAGGAAGGGCTGACAGGCAAATAACTTGTGTCAGAGCCATGGACTAAAACTAAATGCCAAGAAATGCATAACAGTATCCTTCAGGAAGTCATCCACCCCTGGTAAATAACATAGTGATAACATACCCCTAAGAGATGACCCAGTAATCACGGACTTATGGACTCGCTCAGACAGTAATCTAGCCTTTGACCATCATGTGTCTACAGGAATGATCATTCTATGCTATGCAATTTATAAACAAAGGTATGGTATCTAGGTCCAAGGAGGTCATTGTTCCACTGTATTTATCATTCTCATTCATCAGCCCCGTCACTGAGAACAATGCCCCCTTTAGTATGTACTTTAACCAGGCACATCCATCAATTGGAACGTCCACTGCAGTTCCTCACTAAAAGAATACAGGGTGTAAGTAATATGTCTTATGTAGACCGAATCAAGACATTATCCCTGTATTCTGTCTCCTACAGGCTTCAGAGGGGAGATCTCTGCCTGGCATACAAGTAATTGTCAGACCCACATCTTGATGGACCTCCTGCATATCCACAAAACAAACAGCATCAGAATTACCCATTCTAAAGACTTAAACCTTGCCTGTGATATAAATAGGACCTGTAAGTATCCCAGTGACTCCTCCTCCTCTGGAAGAGACTTCCCATCCATGTGAAGCAGAGTTCCTCCCTAGCCCAATTCAAGTGCAACTTGAACAATTGGATTGGGAACAGGAAGTTCATCCCTGGTTTGGCACTTATGTCTCTACTTGACAAAGGCAGCCTGTAAATGGTTCATCTCCCAAGCCCCTGCTTACATTTATCAAGGGTACCAAAACTTCTCAGAGATTTAGTATGTGTGGCTAGGCTTAAAAATATCCATTGTGGTCATTACACACCAATGAACCTATGATCCAATGCAGATGTATCAAGACAATTCTAACATATGTAATTTAATACCAAAGATGCAATAAAAACAACACAGATGATCAAAAAAATGTATCTGCAAGGATGTAAACTGATGAAAACTGTCATAAGAACATGTAAAATGCATGACAAACACAAATTTAATAAATAAAAAAAGTACAGCTGTTTCACACTTACCATAGTTGTAGATGTTTGAGTAGATCAATGTTGCAGTACTGACGCTTGGGTCTTCCTGCCATTCAGGAGTTGTGATCGGCCCAGTTTCCAGAGTCTTTACATCATCCCAGTTGTCGAACTTCCAAAGATCAAAATAAGGATATCAGGATATAAGAGGGGTGTCCGTCGGTGCTATGTTCAAGTCTTTCTAGGCAGTGAACAGCAGTCTGATGCCTGAGTACAGTATGAACTTATCATAGTTTTATACAAGAATAAGGGAATATTTCAACCATGGGGTGGTAAGTAGTAGTAGAAGGGTGATGATGGTGGGTGATAACTTCCCATCAGTGACATACTCCCTTTGCAAATGAAGCCAGCAGAAAAAGGGGAAGGAGAGTTGCAATTTGCACTGCAGCATTTATCTACTCGAACATCTATGGTTATTGTACATGTGACACAACTGTACTAAGCTCTTCATAGTCAATACTGAAATATTGATTCTTGGGAGGACTCTCAAGGCCACAAGCTGGATGGCAAACTGCCTGGTGGCCCTTGAGAAAGCAGGGTATGGAGGATGGCAGAAACAAAAATTGCCCCAGTCCTGCAGACATTGCCTACATGGCAATGTTAATAAAGGTTTGGACAGACCTCCATATGGCAGCTTCCAGGATGGCCTAGGTAGGGACACCTTTAAGAAAGGCAATGGTGGCTGCCCTGTATCTGGTGAAGTGAGCCCTGATATGAGCTGGTAATGGTTTACCATGATGGGCATAACATAATGTAATGCAGTTGACTATCTATTTAGAAACAGTCTGTTTGGAGATGGATATGTTTTCTTTTCCCTCTGCAAAGGCTACTAACAGTTGACCTGCCCTATTATGAAATCTTATCCTGTCTAGGTAACACCTGACCTGTTGGTGTACATCTAAGGAATGTAGGATTTGCTCAGCTTTATTCTCTTGGTTTGGAAAGAACACTAGCAAGTGAACAGTTCGATTCAAGGAGTGTTCCAATACTACTTTTGGGCATAAAGAAAGGGTTAATTCCAAGGGTTACCCCCGTGAAACACAAAAAAGGGTTCTTTCAGCATCAAGGTTTGGAGCTTGGAGACCCATATGTCTGAGGTGATGGCTATCAGTAGGGTGGGTCTTTCAACTCAGTATCTTTAAAACTCATTACATCCGAGTAACGCCTCCAGGTGCATCCGCAATTAACCCCTACTAACGCCTGTACTCGTCAAATACTACTTGTTCATATCTTCTTCAGTAATTCCAAAACCATGCTATGTACAAGGTTTTAAAAGTTTTCATCTTTAATCAACTGTATTAATATTTGACATCTGTCTAGTGCAGCAAAACAGATATTAAGTGTTGTTTTTGTGATATTAATTTATGTAGATATAATTTTCACATTTTTCTAAATATCTCAATAGCCACATAACACTGACAAAACTCCTTAGCCTCATATGAAAGCTCTTGGCTCGATGAATAAAATACTACTGACAGTATGTGTGTAGCTTGAGTGTTTACTGTGACTTATAACATCCAGTTTAAGACATAGAACCTAAATACTACTACCACTATAAAAATAGTTTGTGCTGAAGAGTTTGCCATTTATACTTCTTTCATAACCCCTATAGTTCCACAGACATGAACATTTGTTTGAAATGTGAGGGCATAATTTGATTTTGTCAAAAGGCTGAGGCTCTGCCCATTGGAAGTTACAGTGCAAACTTCCTGAGCTCCATTGGAGTGAATGAGGAGCTGAAGCTCCTGGCTCAAACAAGAAGGCAATTTTTTCTAATGTTGTTGTTGTTGCGTCTTTCGGCTTTTCCCGGTTAGGGGTCGCCACAGCGGAACTCTGGTCTGCTAATGATTGGCAGTTGATTTTTAAGTGCCGAGTTGCCGGCCCTGACGCACAACCTTCAACGAAGGTACGCCCATTCACGCATGTCTCCACACAGAAGATGCTCTAGCTGAGAATCGAACGGGACAACGTCTTGCTGTGAGGTGACAACGCTACCGCAGCCCCACCACCGCGAGAGTTTAAATCCGGGGGGGGGGGGGGGCAGGGTTTCTCCTGGGAGACCTGAGGAGTATGATCTCTTTTAGGAATTGTTTCCAGTGAGGCTGAGAATAAATGGAGGGGGTGATGGGAGTCATGTAGGTGGGGATGGCAGAAGCATCCACCTGAACACTGGAATAAGGAAGGGCCTGGTGAAACAATCTCAAAAGGTATTCCAACACTTGGTTAATGTCCACATAAAAATGACTGATGCACCAAAAATAATATATTTTCCATCTGCACAAGTATGAGTTGGTCATCTTGCCTCTCAGTCTAGATTGCACTTGTGTACTTTGCATTATTTGGTGTCAAAATCCAGTTTTCCATGCTGTTAGTTTGAGGGTGGTCAGGTGAAGATGAAAGACAGACCCCCTTCAGCTGAGTGAGTAGATGTATTACCTGTGGGAGAATGCAATATCTCTCCTCACTGATAGTCAAGAGGTGGGGAAATCAATGTTGCCTTGGCCAGAAGGAGGCTGTAAGTATTTTGCTTGGCCTTGTCTGACCTCACTTTCATCCGTACCCTGGGAATCAGAAGGTATGGGTGGAAAGGCATACAGGAAGAGGTCTGTCCATTTGAAGGACATGGCGTCTGCTCTCTGTGTTTCTGGTTGTTGGGTTCTGGGTCAGAAACTGTAGTTGTCTGTTCTGTTGAGAGTGAAAAGGTCTACACTGGGGTGATCCCAATGACAGTTCCAGGAATCTCTCTTCAGTATCTACTCACTGGGGTCCAGAAGATCCCTGCTCAAAGAGTCTATTAGGGTGTTGTTCTGACTCAGGATGTAGAAAACTATGAGTGTTTATTGCAAATCCTGTGCCACTAGCCAAAATTTCACTGCAAGACTGCACAGGGGGTAAGAATGGGTTTTCCCTTGCTTGTTTAACTACCACATAACCATGAAGTTGCCTGTCTAAATTTGTAGCATTCCTGGGTTAAGGTTGCATTGAAAGGGCTTGATGGCTAGAAGGACTACCATCATCTCTTTCTGTTTTATGTGCCGCTTCCTTTTTTCTGACATCTAGACACCCAGCACCTTCAAAGAGCCTAAGTGTGCTCCCCAGACAACAGTTAAACTGTCTGTGGGGGTGGTCTTGTCTGCTTCTGGCAGACAGAAGTTTGCTCCTGGATTCTGCAAAATGATGTTTTCCGTCAGCGTAATTCCCTTTTCAAGCATGGTAGGAGAGTCATCAGGGTTTCCAAGGTTAAGAATGCTGTTCCTAGGTGGTTTTAGGAACCACTATTTTCCCATGTGCAGTTTTGCAAAAGGGACCATTAAAATGCATGATGCCATATATCCCACATCCCTTAGGCATTGCTTTGGTAGTAGGCTGACCAGACAGTTTGTAAAGTACAAAAGCTTGTTCTGCGGGAGGAAGGCTTTTTGTTGTACTGAATCTATCAGTCCACACAGGAAAAAAATTCTTGTCTGACTTGCAGAGACTGATGGTAACGTCTAAGGACCGGAAGCACTCCATGGTGATTTGTAAGGTTGCTTGGAGTTCTGGAATGGATTTTCCAGTGGATGAGGCAGTTGTCACTGTAAGGGTAAAAGTGCGCCACTAAGGTTAGGCAATGGGCTATAACTGGAGCTAGACATTTTGTGAACACTCAGAGTAGTGGATAAACCAAATGGGAAAGCACAAAACTGGTAATGTATTTCTGCTGCAGCAAACCAAATGTATCGCCTGTGCTCCTTCAAGATAGGGATGTGCAAGTAGGTGTCATTCAGGTTGAAAGATCATGGGTAGCAGTTTCAGAAGGGTTATAATTTTGAATTCTGGGACACAGAGGAATTTGTTTAACTTTGACAGGTCTAAGATTGGTTTGCAGGTGCCTTCTTTTCTTGGGATAAGAAAGATTGAGTGCACCCTTCCCCTACAGGAACTGGTTGAATGGACCCTTGCTGTAAAAGTCTAGCAAGATGGGAGGAAGAAGAAGACCCTCTTGTTCTTTGGGGGGGGGGGGTATGCTTAGGAATGGTGGCCTTTCCCTGAACTGCATGAAAAATCCTTTTTCTATGATGTGAATGACCCATTGTTCTGTGGTGATGACTTTCTATTGTTGCAGGACTAAAGAAGGTCTTTCTGCTACAGGGAGGGGGGAGGATGTGGGGTTAGGGATGAGGTACTATGGATAGTCACAACTGTTGCCTGAGGAGAAATAGAGTCCTTGGAACCTCCAGGTCAATGGTACTGTTCAGGATGCCACCTCCTAGACTACCTGGGTCTCTTTGCTCGGGGGGGTTCTCCCCTTGTCATGCCTAGAGGGAAAAGGCAAAGGTTTAGAAGGATAATTTCTATTATATCTAGGGGGTGGAAGATGGAATCGCTTCAGTTTTTGTTTCCCTTTTAGTCCAACTTCTGAAATACTTTTTTCAGTAGCAGGGCCAAAAAAGAACTCTTTATCCAGTGCAGCATCCAGGAGTTCAGCCCTAAACTGGTCAGAGAGTGGTTGTGTCCTCACATTGCTATGAATGACAAAGCCTGTAGCAGCTGCTCTACAAGATGCCTCCAGTGCATTGTAACCACATTTTAGTGTGTCTGATGACTTGGAGTGCTGATATAACGGTTTCCTGTATATGTCTCTGTACGGCCTTGCCAGTAATGACCTCTGTTTTGGAAATGACTTGCTCTTTTACAGACTCTAAATATTTCAGCATCTGGAATTGGCAATTACGGGCCCTCACACAGAGGGTAGCAGAAATATATATATATTTTTTTCCAAATCTATCCAGTAGCCTACTTAATCTGTCATTGATAAAGGGTGTCTAGCAGCACCCCTTAGAAGCACCTTTGGTGGATTCAGTAGAAACTAGTGAAGTATCAACTTGTGGATTTTTGCAAAGATACTTGTAAGTGTCAAACACTCTACAAAACTGATCTAGTTTCCTTGGTGCAGGAGGCATAGAGTATGGATGCAGAGAAATGTCACCAAAATCATCATCTAGCACTACATGAACTAGAGGAATAGCCAGTGATCAGGGGGAATGGTACACTTAGTAGCTTTCTATAATGGATTTGGCTCTGAGACACAAGTCCTTGCTCTCCCATTTAAAAGTCTCCCTTCATCTTATGCCAAGTATCCCCAAAGGATAATTCCAAAGGGGAGAAAAAAAGAGAGGGTGTTATCTGAATATGAGTAAGGACAGGACTGAGGGGGAGGTGTTCTTAACAGGCTAATTCTTCTCTTCCTCAAATTCTGAGAAGTCAGAATCTTCCTGAAAAGAAACATCCCTCTTTTTACTGGAGGAAAGCAGGAAGGAGTAACTCTCGAGAAAAATGAGATGACCAGTGGACTGCGAACTTCTGATAAAGTAGGGGATTGGACTGCAGGGCTAGAAGGAATTCAAGGCAGTGCCAATGGACACCCCTCTTTTACCCTTACAATAATCTTCAGACGTCTGTTGGCTGGGGATAATGTAACGACTCTGGAAAATAGGCCAACTGCAGGCTTTTGCATGGCAAGAAGACCCAAGAATCATTACTGCAACACTGATTATGAAGAACATCAGTAATTCACACTAGTATGAAAGCATTCATGACACTTTTTGAAATGAACACTATCTTTGTGAGATTCCAATGCCATAACAAGGTAGACTGTTTCACCATTTACCAATAAAGCTTTTGTAGACAGCATCACCAGAAAGCATGACTTCTACACGATTAAGGTAGTTTTCCTTAAATCCGAGGATACATGAGGGGAATGTACCATTCATGAGAGTGGTACTTGTACAGAAGCTGAGCCGAGCTGAGCATAAGTGAAGAACAATTTAGGATACTTAAAAGGAACATTGCTGTATTCACAGTAATGACTGACTTACAAATCTGGACCAGTTTCAGTCAAACATGCAATACTGATTTTACATACACACAGGGAATCTGTGCAACAATAGCTAGAAGGTGCAGTTACTTCTCATTTCCTTCCACTGGGCAATGCAGCCTAAATTCCTAAATTATTCTTTTTACAGATTTATGAGAAAGTAAATTCTCCAAAGAAAAAAAAAATAAAATTAGAAAAAAAACTAAAGTTAGATTTGTTAGCATTAGTTAGAATTCATGTCTGTACATATACAGTGGATATAAAAAGTGTACACACCCCTGTTAAAGTGTCAGGTTTTTGTGATATAAAAAAATGAGACCATAATAAATAATTTCAAAATTTTTCCTACCTTTAATGTGACCTATAACCTGTACAGTTCATTTGAAAAACAAACAAATCTGTTAGGGGAAAAAATATATAAAACGTACAATAAGATGGTTACATAAGTGTGCACACCCTGAAAGTAATACTTTGTTCAAGTACCTTTTGATTTAATTACAGCATTCAGTCTTCTTGGATACACACCTGCTATCAATTTGAGACTCTGATTAACCCCAAATAAAAGTTCAGCTGTCCTAGTAGGATTTTCCTGACATTTACTCAGTTGCCTGCTACAGCAAAAGCCATGGTTCGCAGAGAGCTTACAAAGGATCAAAGGGATCTCATTGCTGAAAGGTATCAGTCAGGAGAAGGGTACAAAAAACTTCCACATCATTGGATCTACCATGGAACCTAGTAAAGACAGTCATCAAAAAGTGGAGAAAATATGGGACAACAGTGACGTTGCAAAGAACTGGACGTCCCTCCAAAATTGATGAAAAGACAAGATGAAAACTGGTCAGAGAGGTTGCCAAGAGACCTACAGAAACACTGAAGGAACTGCAGGAATTTCTGGGAAGTACTGGCTGTGTACTACATGTGAAAACAATCTCCCATATTCTCCATATGTCTAGACTATGGGGTAGGGTTGCAAGATGGAAGCCTTTTCTTACACAGAAAAACATCTAGGCCCGGCTGAAATTTGCAAAACACTACATCAAGTCTCCCAAAAGCATGTGGGAAAATGTGTTATGGTCTGATCAGACCAAGATTGAACTTTCTGGCCACAATTCCAAAATGTTTGGCACAAAAAACAACACTTCGTATCACCAAAAGAACACCATCTCCACAGTGAAGCATGGTGGTGGCAGTACCATGCTTTGGGGTTGCTTTTCTGCAGCTGGAACTGGGGCTTCAGTCAAGGTGGAGGGAATTATAAACAGTTCCAAATAACTGTCACTTTTGACCCAAAACCTTCAGGTGTCTGCTAGAAAGATGAAGATGAATTTCACCTTTCAACATGTCAATGACCCCCAACCATACATCAAATCAGCAAAAGGATGGCTTCACCAGAAGAAAATTAAAGTTTTGGAATGGCCCAGCAAGAGACCAGACCTAAATCCAATAGAAAATCTGTGGGGTGATCTGAAGAGGGCTGTGCACAATAGATGCCCATGCAATCCGACTGATTTGGAGTGCTTTTGCAAGGAAGAGTGGGCAAATATTGCCAAGTCAAGATGTGCCATGCTGATAGACTCCTAGCCAAGAAGACTGAATGCTGTAATTAAATCAAAAGGTGCCATGCTGATAGACTCCTAGCCAAGAAGACTGAATGCTGTAATTAAATCAAAAGGTGCTTCAATAAAATGCATTAGTTTAAGGGAGTACACACTTACGCAACCAGCTTACTGTACATTTTTTTAAAAACTTTCCCCCCCCCTAACAGATTTGTTTGTTTTCCAATTGAATTGTACAGGTTATAGGTCACATTAAAGGTGGGAAAAGTTTAGAAATTATTTATTGCGTTTTTATTTTGTTATATCATAAAAACCTGGCATTTTAACGGGTGTGCACACTTTTTATATCCACTGTAAGTATTCGTTTGCTGTTGATGTACACTCTCTTTTCTTAACAAACATTATTAAGATCATTACATTGGCTAGTATTAGTTAGAATTCTCTACTGTATGTCAGGAGCTTTTCTTCCCAGGACTCCGCTGAAAATGGGCTTCCGGGACCAGTCGGACATTACCCAGTAAACAAATGCAATAAATAAATAAATAAAAATACTTTTACAATAATCACTTTTAAAAATAATGTAATAAAATGGAGAAAAACCATCTGCTGATCTTAAGTAATAAATTACTGACCCACCTTTTTACACATGCTGATTTGCATAATGGCATAGTTAATAAGAGCCTCCTTCAAATCTTGATTTCTTTGTCTTTTGAATCGTTCAATGTCAACCCATGCATTCTTTACAAACTCACTGAGAGAAAACCAAGAAAATAATTAATTTAAAAATTGCAATACAAACTGATGTAATTTACATTAGGCTTACATCTATCTACATCTATAGACATATATAGAGAAGTATACATACAAACATAAATGCATACGCATCTACAAAAAATATTCTTGTCAAAACAATCAAATGCAGCCTTTTGAACTACATCAGGTCACAAGAAAAAGTGTCAAAGCACAATGTTTAAACAGTGAACCAAACATAGCACTGCAGAAAGTTTACACATGCCATCAGGTTCAAATAATGTGTCTTTAGCAGAAGTCAAAATTTTCCTTTAATTACAACCTGTAAGTAAGTAAGTAATTTCATTTATCTGGGAGTCAAAAGTACTCCCTATTTATTACCACGTTTCCTACTATGGTTGAAAGTCAGTGCTGTGAGAAGGATTATTTTATTCCATAGCTTTCTGATTCAGGAAGTCATCCACTTTCAATAAAACAAAAACAGCTTGACCAACCACTTTCTCATTGCAAGTCAAAGGTTATTCTCAATACTTTAATGCTCCCCCTTTCACAGTTAACTAAAACAACGTACATCAACTTGAATTTTTAATAGTCTGTTTTTTCATTTTGGTTACAGAATTTGCTTAGTTACATCACCAGGTGGGGGTTGTTACAAATTCACCTGTGGGCTCCACCATGTTCATTGTACAGCTCATTGTCCTAACCTCAATCTAACATACAAGGCAAGCATCCAGTTGCCATATTTCCGACTGGCTGGGTAGGGACAAAGTGAGGACCAAAAAAAAGGACTTTCTTTCACGCTAAGTGAGGACCAAAAAAACAAAAAAAAAAAGTCTTAAGGTCTTTAAACACGGAGCTACTTCTGTTTAATACGGAATATCAAGCAGTTCCGCATTAAACACAAGTAGCTCCGTGTTTACCAATTTTTGATTGACCCGTATGCCGGTATACGAGCCAATCAAAAAATGGAGCTGTGTTTAATGCGGAACTGCCTGATGTTCCGCATTAAACACAAGCACCTCCGTGTTTAGCGATTTTTGATTGGCCCGTATGCCGGTATACGAGCCAATCAAAAAACGGAGCTGTGTTTAATGCGGAACTGCCTGATGTTCCACATTAAACACAAGCAGCTCCGTGTTTAGAGATTTTTGATTGGCCCGTATGCCGGTATACGAGCCAATCGAAAAACGGAGCTGTGTTTAATGCAATACTGCCTGATGTTCCACATTAAACACAAGCAGCTCCGTGTTTAGCAATTTTTGATTGGCCCGTATGCCAGTACAAAAGCCAATAAAAAAAAAAAAAGTGGAGGGCTGCTTCACCGGGATTTAAACCAGCAGTGCGAGACTCGGGACTGGGCTGCTGATACAGGGACAATCCCACTGAAAGAGGGACGCCTGGGCAACCCTGCAAGCATCATAAGTTAAAATGAAGTTCTTACAGTACCAGTTGGTCTCTGAAAGGACCATTCTTGATGGATATACAATTAGATTCATTCTATCATCAATTTCAGCATTCTTTTCTTTGAAGCTCCTGCACTTGGGCAATTTACACATGAGAAGACAGTGGTATGGTGCACTACACCAGGGCAGTGCATTCAGTCCCTGAGCTAGGCAGTTCACAACCACTGGGAGAGCACACTTCCTGCAAATTAAGAGGAAAAAATAAAGCTATGACACTTGCACATTAGGCCACGAAAATAATACAGGGCAACACGCATCCTGCACACGGACTGTTTAAGCATCTGGCAGGAGGTATTGGAGCATCCACTGCAGGACTACAATATTCAGTAATGGTTTCTACCCTACAGTGATTAGACGTCTGAACTCAGGCACTAGTCCCAGGGGTCTGGACACACAGACAATTTTTATTTATTTGTGCAATATATACTTAAATATACTCCAAGTAACTGCAATACTTTTTATTATATCCACAGTCAGTATTAATTCACTCACTCAAGTGCAATATTAGACAAATAACTTGGGCATCAATCTGTAGTGTGTTTTGTATTACTTTAAACAGGGTAGTTAATTTAACTCAGGGGAGGGTATTCTTTTCATATACGAGTGTTGGTAAATGTCTCTGCTCTTTCTCGCGTGTATTGTAGTATTGTATTTATTAGTTATGTTTATTCCTCTGCTTGTATGTGTTGTTTCACTTTTCTTTGTAATCTCAAGAATTGAGCTGATGTACGAAATTTCGTTCAGGCTACACATATTTAGTTCTAAATGACAATGAAGTTTACTTTGACTTTATACTATTAACAAATAAAATACAAATATATACTTGTCAAGCTTACAGGTAGTATATTGAGGACACACCAAGGAAAGTCCCCTGAAAGGTCAACCAATATAATAATAGCACATCTAATATAATATGAAGAAAGAACACTTCTTGATGGCTTACTATTAAGCTCAAGAATCCACCAGGATGGAAGAAGCCCAAGGACAGCCAAAAGGAAAACAAACTGGAAAGCTGTATTATGAAATACAGGAATGCAAAAAGAAGTCCTGTTCCTGAAGCTGCTGTCCAAACACTAATGTCTGATAAAGGTGTAATCTCATGACTAAATGGCCATGGCACAGCTACTCACAATCATGTCTCTAGTGGAGTGAACTCTGACTACAGTTTACCAGTGGTGAACTGCATAACAACAAAACAGTAAGTTGCTAGCTCATACGGACAGGGTTTGCTTAACTGCCTGCCTTTACCACCACACAGAAAATCAGATGAGCTATTATTCTGGTTTCTTAAACTCACAAGCTCACTTTATGCAGAGTTTGAAATAGTGGCACACACCCAGAGTATAAAGGATTCATCTCTTCTGGATTCTACACTGGTGATGAAACTAGGAAGATGAATGGAATACTTTAAGGACAATTTAGAAAACACTTTTGTGAAGAAACATGAGTTGGCAGGATTAGGGAACCTCATCTTTGTAAAAGACTACATAATGGTTTTCTATATGAGACCCACCTTCAAGACTCTACAAACACATGATACCCATCAGACTTTTCAGTTCATGAATTTCAAAGTTGTGAACCCTACAGGTTATTAGGATAGTCATTCCTGCTGATAACGAAGTTTAGATACTATGGAGGGGAAAGTTTCTTCAAAGTTGGACAGACATGTAGAACCCATCAAGAAACTACTTTACTAGCTGGGCCACAATCCTCCCAACCAAGAGGACATAATGGACAAAAATAGCTAGCATATTCACACCTTGACTATGGTATACCTGAGACATGAATCACGTGGGTGTCTTAGGTCAAAAATCACCCTGTAAAATTGAGTGGATGGTAACAGAGCTGCTTTGTACTTAGTAGAGTACATCTGTCAGGTGGAAGGCTTCCTGGCAGCTTCAATCAATTCTGCCTCCCTAGCTGTAAGACTTGGCAGTATCAGAGGGTATACATCAACAGCAAAGCTTTAAGATGGAAATTGTAGTATGAGCAACGGGTCTTATAAAGAACAGTCTACAATCACGTTTAGAGATGTTACCAATACATGCAACTCTGTACAAACTGCAGGAGGACTCATTACTTTGCACGTTGTGGGTGCTTTGAAGAGCATTTTTGGCTGCAGAGTGAAACAATACTAATTTCATGAACGTTAATCGTACTTTGACTTGGGAGTGGGGTCCATTCCCGTCATGGTTATTAGAAACCCAAAAGATTTGGAGAAATTAAAAAGGGAGAACTTTATAAATACAAAAAAAAATAAGACAAACAGGAAACGAAGAAAAGGAGATTAGTAATGGAGAAGTTAAAGAAATAGAAACTGAGCTTATGGAGTACCTCTGAAGTGAAGGATTCAGTGTATTGAATCTAATTCAGAAAGCACCACAACAAGCTAGACCAATGGACCTCAGATTTAAGGGGAAACCAATGGAATGGGAAGCAATCGCTCAGGTTCTATATTACGACAGTTTGGAGCCTTCCACAGGAAACCAATATCAACGTTTACTTGAAGCTGAACAGCAAAGGAAGGAAGAGTAAACTGTGGAAACTCTGACACAGTCAATGTTGAGGAGTGACAGGCCAGTGAGTTCCCATATGACAGGGCTACGGATGACACAGAATGAAATTGAAGAGAATGTGCCACAGGAAGATGCAATTGAACTTTCTATGGAATGTCACAGGAAATAGAAAACAAAAAAATGTGCCCTCAGTTTAGAAGAAAACGAGCTAAGAGAAGAGCTGCTTGATTTAATAGAGATAGATATATTAAGATCAATGAAAGAAATAGACTGCAGAAGGTCAATAAAAAAGTCAGAAGTTTGATAAAAAAAGAAGTTATGTACTCACCATAACGTTCCATCTGAGTAGTTATACTTCATTTTCTGCAACCTGTGAGTATTCGGATCCATATAGGATCCGAGCCAGCAACATTTTATAAAGCATCTGCTTCAAGCTCCTCCCCTTACCCATAATCCCTCACCTCTCCTACCTTCCCCCTCAGATCGAGTTTGCCACTAACCAAACCATTAGCAACTCAATAATGTTAACCTAGAACAGGTTCGGGGGAAGGAGGGAGGGATGGTTGCAGAAAATGAAGTATAACTACTCAGATGGAATGTTATGGTGAGTACATAACTTCTTTATCTGAAGTAGTTAACTTCATTTATCTGCAACCTGTGGGACAGAGTCCCCAGCTACCAAAACTCCTGGGAGGCCCTCATGGAAGGATATCCCTCTAGAGATCAAATCCCAACTTATAATGAGAAATAAATGTATGTGACCTTGCCCAGATCGCTGCTGCACAGATATCATCCAGAGAACCCCTAGACCAAAAAGCAGCAGAAGTTGCCATAGATCTGGTAGAATGAGCTTTAATAGGACCAGGTGGGGATAGGCCTTTATCCCTATAGACTTGCAGTATACATTGTGTAATCCATCTGGCTAAGGAGACCTTGGAGATGGCCTTGCCCAAAAAGGGTCTAGAAAAGGACATGAATAATTGGTCAGACTTACGAAATTTAGTCCTGTGTAAATAGAAATAAAGCTGTCTATGAACATCTAGCAAGTGCAGCTTATATTCACCCTTGTTCTGGAAATTTGGAAAGAACACAGGCAGATTAATCATCTGGTTAATATTAGATTCATCAGCCGGTGAAAGCTTGTGGCCACACTTTGTGCATTTTTTAAACGGTTTAGGCTGGTCAGCCATAACACACTCCATACAGCCAAACGCTAAACTAGACACGCACACACACAGGGGTTGGCTAGGCCTACTCTACCTCAAAAACACAAACTTTCTAAACTACCCTTTTTTTTTTCTTACAACAAACCGAAGACAAGACGAAGGGGAGGAAGGGCAGCTCACAAACAACTATTCTCACTCACTAATTTAAGTACCAGAAGTTCCACTTACTACACCCAACTTGGAGCTATAGAGACCACTATGCATATGCATGAAGCGGCAAACAAGATCTTGGGGAAGGTAGGAGAGGTGAGGGATTATGGGTAAGGGGAGGAGCTTGGAGCAGATGTTGATAAAATGTTGCCGGCTCAGATCCGGTATGGGTCCGAATATCCACAGGTTTCAGATAAATTAAGTAAACTACTTCATATCAAATGAACACCGTAATTAGGACTTGCCCATAGAGATCCATGCGATATACCAGAAGTAAAGAGGATATATTACTGTGCAGCTAAATAACTGATAAAAGTTCTACCCCAAGAACACAGAGTAGTGAGGGAAAGGAAGGGGAGAAATCAAATACCATCATGGAAGTATCAAATAGAGAAAACTATAAAGCAATTAAGACAAGAAGTGTCCCTGTTAGAAGAGTATAGAAGAGGGAACAGATCCACAAAAATACCTAAAAAGACAGACGTGATAAAAGCAATGCGCAATATTAGAATAGATCAGGATCTATCATGCACCATTGCAAATAACAAACAAAATATAAGCACAGGCAGAAAGCCGTAGAAGATACACAGAAATATAAAGGAAAAGTACAAATTAAGCAATTTATTGGTGACCGAAAAAAAGTGTATTTATTACTTATTTATTTATTTATTGACATTTGTTAACCGGGTTGGTTCAACTGGGCTTGCGGCCCATTTTCAGTGGAGACCCGAGGAGAATACTCAGTTCACAATTTACAGAAAAAGCTATATTTCAGTTGAAATAATAACATAAGAGTTGACATACAGCAAGTTAAAGAAGCAAAATAGAATACATGCACAAAGCAATATACACATGCAATTTTTTTTTAAAGAAATTATATATTTACATAGAAATTACATCTGTCAGCATTGGTGATTGAATTAAGAAGGTACCCACATAGTAGGGTACTAGCTGAAAGATGAGAGATTATACAAGTATGTAAATGGGGAGGTTAGATTGGGTCATGACAGGCAAATTTTGGTGTTAAGTAGATGAAGTCTGAGTTCATTTTTGAAGTGTGATGGGTGGGTGATGGAACGTATATGTAAGGGAGGTTTGTTCCAAGCCTGGGCAACAGAGTATTTATATAGAAGCTTGCCTACTGTTTCTTGGGATGGTAGATTTCCAAGAGTTGCTGATTAGTGGTACGGAGGGTCCGAGGAGGAGTACAGGTAGAAACCATGGATAAGAGAGCTGGACAGGATGAAGGTTTGTAGAGAATAAAGAGTAACATTTGAAATTGTTACAGGAGGAGTTGATGGGGGAGTTCTAGCCACTGGAAAGAGTTTAAGGCCAGGCAGTGATGTGCATTACAAGGAGAGCTAGTAATAAATCTAGCAATTTTACGATAAGTTTGTTGAAGTTTGTTCAAAGCTGTGGCCTGAATGTTGGTAAGAACAGGGGCAGTGTAAAGGAGGGAGGGGAGGAGGAGTGCCTGTGCTAGGGAGAGTCTGGCATTTGGGGTTAGACATTGTTTGTTGCGATACAGTAACTCTAATGTCTGGTCTGTTTTTTTATGCATTGGAGTATGTGCAGGTTGAATTTAAGTTCAACATCAATGATGACACTAAGGAGTTTTGTGTGGGCTTCGGGTTGGATTATTGTTTTGTTAGAGGATGTAATAGCAAAGGTGGATTTATGGTGAGTAAGAGAATGGGGGGAAAAGAGTAATAGTTTGGCCTTTTTAGGGTTAAGGATAAGTAGATTATCAGACAACCACTATTCAGTAGATAGAAAGGCATGTTGAGTTAGGGTATGGAATTCAGAGATACTGTCTGAGATGGAGATGACAGATGAGTCATGTGCATATTGGATGAGGGAGGATTGTTTACAAGATGTATAAAGATCATTAGTGAAGACATTAAACAGAAGGGGACTCGGGATAGAACCTTGGGGTACTCCAGCTGGGACAGGAAGGAATGGAGAGAAGGATGAGAGCCATTTAACAGACTGCTGTCTACAGGAGAGGTAGCAAGAGAACCAGGCAAGGGAGGTGGAAGGTACGTAGACGTTAGCAAGTTGACGTTAGCAAGTTTAGATAGCTGTAGAGGGTGAGAAACTGTATTGAAAGCTTTGGAGAGGTCAAGAAAAAGACACAAAATAAGTTCATTGTTGTCTTGGGCCTCAGCGATGGTATGAGTGAAGGAAAGGAGTGCAGTAGTTGTGCTGTGGTTAGGATGGAAACCGTGCTGAGTTGGAGTGAGAAGCTTAAGCTGGAGGAGGTAGTTGAGAAGCTGTGAGTGTATGCATTTCTCAAATATCTTAGAGAGGGGGGATAGGATGGCAATGGGTCAGTAGTTGGATGGGTCTGTTGAGTTTCCTCCTTTATGTAAGGGGGATAGTGAAACAAGGTTTCCACAGGAAAGGAACAGTGGCTTCTTGAATTGATCTACTGATCAGAATAATACAGGACAGGCAATGGATTCAGGAGTAAGTTTGAGGAATGTGGGAGGTAGATTGCCAGAGGAGGGAGAGCTGGGTTTGAGCTTTAAAAGAAGAGATTTGATACAGGAAGTGGGAACAGGCTGAAAGGAGAAGAGATTTTTGTTCAGAAAGTTGGGGAGGGGTAGGCAGAGAAATTGTACTAGGGTTGGAGGGTATGAGTTTTTGGATGGTGTCAATAAAGAAGTTATGTACTCACTATAACGTTCCATCTGAGTAGGTAATCTTCATTTGTCAGCAACCTATGGGTATCGGATCCAAGCCGGCAGTTTCAAACAGCTAAGATCCTAGCTCCAAGCTCCTCCCCCTTACCCATAACCCCCTGCTAACCCTTCCTGCCCTCAGATCGAGTTTGCTTAGCAACACAGAGTATTATAACACAAGAGTCACCTACAAATCCTAACCTACGTTATCTGAAAACAAGGGGTAGGAATCTTTCTAGTACGCACTATAGGTTAGGGGGATGGAGGGAGGGTCGGTTGCTGACAAATGAAGATTACCTACTCAGATGGAATGTTATGGTGAGTACATAACTTCTTTATCTGGAGTAGTAACTTCATTTGTCCATCAACCTGTGGGACAGAGTCCCCAGCTACACAAACCTTGGGAGGTCCTCATGGAAGGATATTCCGGAGCACTGCAGAGCCGAAGGATGCTCTCCCTCTGGAAATGATGTCCAACTTGTAATGGTTAATGAACGTATGAGATGAAGCCCAAGTGGCTGCTGAACAAATGTCATCCAATGAAACTATGGACCAAAAGGCAGCAGAGGTGGAAACTGATCGAGTAGAATGAGCGTGGACTCCTTCAGGTTCAGGTCGACCAGAACTTTGATATGCTAGTAGGATACACTGGGAAATCCATCTGGACAATGTAACTTTCGATACTGGTTTTCCCAAAGAGGGTTTTGCAAAGGATACAAAGAGCTGGTCCGATTTCCTGAGACCAGCGGTCCTGTGCAGATAAAATCTTAACTGCCTGTGTACGTCCAGGGAATGTAACTTATATTCACCTTTGTTCTGGTAATTTGGAAAGAATACTGGTAAATTAATGGATTGGTTGATGTTGGGTTCTGACGCGACCTTGGGCAAGAAGGAAGGATTGGTCCTGAGGGAAACTCTATCTTTATGAAAAACCAAGTATGGCAGTTTGGCACAAAGGGCCTGAAGTTCCGAAACCCTTCTGGCCGAAGTGATGGCAATAAGAAAAGCCATCTTCCAGGATAAGAATTTTAGGTCCACCGAGGCTGCTGGCTCGAACGGAGGAGCTGTCAGAGATTGGAGAACAAGAGTTAAATCCCATGGAGGAACTGGATCTTTAACAGGAGTTCTCAAGAGGAAGGTGCCCTTTAAAAAGGTCTTACATAATTTGGAAGAGGCCAGGGGGCAGAGACCACTTCCCACATGATAGTGGGAGATTGTAGCTAACTGGACTTTGACCGTATAGGAGCTAGCACCCTGGTCGAATAAGGTTGATACGAATTCTAGCACTGCTGGTAACGGAGCTGTAAAGGGATCTAGGTTTCTGCGCTCCGCCCAAATAGAAAAACGTTTCCATTTGCTATTATAAACCTTCCTCGTGGAAGGCTTATGAGCGGCTACTAAAATAGCCTTAATAGATGACGAGATACCGGGAGTCCTAGCTATCACTGGAACTGGATCAACCAAGCTGTGAGCTTGAGATTGTCCAGGTTCGGGGTCGTCAACCCTAGCGGGTGAGAGAACAGATCCGGCGTGGGATCTAGAACCCATGGGGGGTTCACTAGGTGAGACCATAGGCAAGGGAACCACGCTTGACGAGGCCAGAATGGGGCTATGAGGATCACTCTGCTCCCCAAACGATGTGCTTTCTGCAAGAATTTCAGCATTAGGGGAAGAGGAGGATAAGCATAAAGTAGACCAGATGGCAAAACATGCACCAGAGCATCTCTGGGGGATTCCCCTGGTGGGGGAATTGGAGCGAAGTAGTCGCTGCACTTTGCGTTCGAAGGAGACGCAAAGAGATTGCAGCAAGGTTGACCCCATTTGAGGAAGATTTGCTTTGCCACTCTCGGGTTCAGAGACCACTCGTATGGTGAAAGGATGGTTTGACTCAGCCTGTCTGCCAAGATGTTCGACTGGCCCAGAATGTGCGTTGCTATGAGAAAGTGGTTGGTGGAGATCGCCCATTCCCAAACTCTCATGGCCTCTCGACAAAGTGGGTAGGATCTGGTTCCCTCTTGTTTGTTGATATACCAGACGACTGACATGTTGTCTGTCTGAATTGCAATAGTTCCCAAGGGAAGAAGGGCTTGGAGTGATTGCAACACAAGCACCGCTCTCATCTCTAAGACAGTGATGTGCAACAAGGTCTCTGATTGGATCCATGTGCCTTGGACGGTTCTGCCCATACTGTGCCTCCCACCCACCCAAGGCGAGAAGCGTCCGTGGGCACTGTGGCTAGAGGGGGGGGGACATGGAAAAAGGAAGCCCTTTCTGGAGGTCCGGGGACTGGAGCCACCAGAGTAGGGCTTTCTTGCAAACCCTGCTGAGGGGAATGGGTGAACTCAGTGGAAGTTGCAGGATGGACCACTGAACCTGTAGGGTCCATTGCAGTACCCTTATGTTCAGGTGCGCCAAGGGTAGCAGATTGATAGTCGCCGCCATGGAGCCTAGAGCCCTCAGGACCAATTCCGCTGTAGGAGCCGGGTAGTTCAGAAGGGCTAACACGTGGAGCTTCAGTGTCCGAAGTCGGTCCTGAGTCAAAAAGATCTGCAAAAGGTTTGTGTTCAATCTGGCTCCAATGAAGTCTAAGACCTGGGTTATTTGGAGAGAAGATTTTTTGATACTGATTGTGATTCCCAGCCGGGAGGCCAGATGGAGGAAATAATGTCTGGCTGAGCACAGTAGATGCCTATTAGGGGCGGACAGGAGTCAGTCTAGGTACGGAAAGACCTGTATTCCTTGAAGTCTCAGGTGGGCCGCTACCACTGCTAATACTTTGGTGAACACCCTGGGGGCTGTGGTGAGACCAAAGGGAAGGACCCTGAACTGGTAGTGGCTGGCTCCTAGCCGGAAGCGGAGAAACCTTCTGGATCGCCTGTCGATCAGAATGTGGTAGTACGCGTCCTTGAGGTCTATGGAGCACATCCAGTCATTCTCCTGCAGGAGTGGGAGAATGGATTGAATGGTGACCATCCGGAACTTCTCTTTGGCCACTGACAGGTTTAGGAAGGATAGATCGAGGATTGGTCTCAAGTCCCCCGTCTTTTTTGGCACCAAAAAGAACCTGGAGTAAAAGCCTGATCCGGATTGGTCTGGGGGGATGTGCTGGATTGCTCTTTTTTTCTAGCAGCTGAAGGATTTCTGCTGCTGCTGCCTCCCTTTGATTGGGTGGGACATCGGGGAGGCTCCGGGGTTTGGGAGGAAGGTTGAGAAAGGGAATCTTGTAACCTCTGGATATGATCCGAAGCACCCAGCGATCTGTTGTAATGGACTCCCACATTGCTAGGTGCCTCGAGAAACGCCCCCCGACTGCCTCCAGAGTGGAGCAGTCGAGTAACCCATCAGGGTTGCTGCGCGGGCCGATCAGAAAAGGGTTCTCTCGACCCAAAATTCTTCGGTCCCCCTCTGCCTCTGGGCCGGCATTCACCCTGTCCTCCTCTGCCTCTGAAGGATGAGGTGTCTGGAGCGAAACGGGACTGTTGAGATTTCCGGAACCACATCTTCTTCTGTCCCTTTTGGTTCCTAGTGAAGGACCTCTGGGGAGCAGAGAAGCGGACTCCGACGGCAGACGTCTTCCTGTCTTTCTCGCTCTGGACCAGTGTGTCGCGTACGGTCTTGCCAAAGAGCGAAGAACCGTCAAACGAGGCATTAGCAAAGGACGCCTTGAAGGGTTCCGCAAAATAACAATGGCGGAGCCAAGCATGCCGTCGTAAGACAATGCCCACTCCGCTAGCTCTAGCGGCCCGTTCCGTGGCATGGGAGAGGAGCCGCATAGAGGTGTTAGAAATGGACTTGAGAGTGGCCATTCGGGTATAGAATACTTTCTTATCCTCTGCCGACATGGACTCTGGGGGCGACCTGGCGTATTCTTTGATGAGATCCCGCTGGAGTCGTATCACGTGTGCCATATAATTCAGTGACCTTACCGAGAAGGTGGCTGAAGCGAACATCCACTTCCCTAAACGGTCCATCATCCGAGACTCCTTGTCTGGAGGATGGACCGAGGAAATCTCCTGGGCCAGTTCCTTTTTAGTGGTGGCCGCCACCAACATAGCATCTACAGGAGCACCCTTGCTCCAGCAAGTTCTATCGGAAGGGGGACTAAGAATTTTATCAGGCCTCTTGGGAATGGGCTCCACAGTGTCTGGCTCCTTCCATGCCCTGGTAGTAATCAGGTCTACCAGGGGGTCGGTGTGAGGGGACACCCAAGAGGTAGATGGGCCTGCGTCAAACGCCTCCAGAAACACAGATTCATCAGAGGAAGCAGAGGAAGGTTTTTGGGCAGACCACCCCCCTCTAATTTGAAGCATTTCCATGATGTCTCTGAAGGACATGTCTTCGGGGGGTGAACTTGGGGAACCTTCCCCCTCCTCTAAATCTGTGTCTGTTGTCAAGGACTCGGGTGAGTCCAAGTGCCTCCTCTTGCACTTACGTTTGTGAGGAACCTCTTCGGGGGGGGGGCCTCACCAATCACATCTTGTTCCTCCAAGGGAACTATCTGGGATGTAGGCACAGGCTGTCCCTGGGGCCGGGTGATGGAAGGTAGGCCCGTCTGAGATGGAGTGCAGGGTGGAACCGTAGCAGAAGCCTGGGGCCTCAAATCCCTCGATAGAACCCTCTCCACAACATCGAACGCCGAGGGGGAGCTGCTCTCCCTGGTATCCGAGAGCAGTCCCCTCGGATCCAATGTGTGGATCGGAGCCAGAGCCAAAGCAATCGGATCCGAAGGGCCAGTATGCTCTGACCGAGACGGAGCCGAAGACACACTGACATCTCCGGATCCAAAGCTCAGCTCCTCTCGGCTCCGAGAGCGGACCCAACAAACTCGAGGGTGCTGTTGGCGCCGAAGTACGAGGTACTATCGGAGCCGACACTCCCTCGGCTCCAATGCTACTCGGCTCTGAAGACTCCGAACCCCGGAAGTGGGTCGGAGAAGGAGCTATCAGGGCGAAAAAGGGGGTCGAGCTCCCCCCGGAGGGGGGGGGGGAGGCAGGAGCACTCCCATCTGCAGCCGGGCCTGGAGGAACCTACGCATCATCCGGTCCATGTCTGCATCGGATAAGCTTCTAGTTGACCTAGAGGAGGTCACCGTGGTGGGACGGGAGTGCCGCCTCGATGACCTCGAAGGTGACTGGGTCTCCTCCTCCTCCGGCTCCGGAGAAAAACAGGGTGAATAGAGCCGGGAAGGAGAAGGCCCGGAGGCCCTAGGAGAAGCCGCTAGCTTGGCCGGCGGGGCCGAGGAGGAAGACTCGGCCCGCTGCTTGTGGTGTTTCTCTTTCTTGCGCTCTCTTCTAGCTTCCCTCTCCTCCTGGCCTGCGGTGGGAGGGTGAGTCCCGGCCAGGGGAGTAGGGATGGGGGGTGGCACTGCCGCGGCAGGTACCACAGAGGGAGAGGAGGATGAAATCAGATCCGGGAGCAACAGTCCCGCCAAGACCAACTTCGACCTCCTGTCCCTCAAAGCCCTGGGGTTGAAGGCTGCACAAATAGTGCAGCCTGAGGAGAGGTGGTCAACCCCAAGGCAAATAACACACCGAGTGTGGCCATCCGCTGGGAACAGCTTATGGCCACACTTGGTGCATTTAGAAAAGAAGGCTTTAGGGGTCTCAGACATACTTAGAAAAAAATTTAAACACTAGGCCCAACACAAACACACCTTCACAAACACACAGGGGGAGGACAAACTAACTAGATACAGTTAAGTTTAACTACACAATTTACTAATAATACAAACAGGCTAGGGATAACACACACACAAATATTTTTTTAATAGTTAAAATAAAAAGGAAAAATTTTTCTCACAAAATATGTTCTACACACGCCTGGAAGCTCAATCAAGCTGCTGACTGAAACGCGGCAAACGAGATCTGAGGGCAGGAAGGGTCAGCAGGGGATTATGGGTAAGGGGGAGGAGCTTGGAGCTCGGATCTTAGCTGTTTGAAACTGCCGGCTCGGATCCGATATGGATCCGATACCCACAGGTTGATGGACAAATGAAGTTAACTACTCCAGATAAAGTGTTTACTGAGAAGGGTAGCAATTTCCTGAGGAGGTATATTAGGATTAGGGTAAGGGGAGGAGTTGGAAGGACAGCCTGGAGAAAGAATTTTGTTGAGAGTAGACCAAAAGTTCTGAGGGTTGGGTTTGCTATTGAGTTGAGCAGAGTTATAGTAGGACTTTTTGTCTCTATTAATTTGTTTCTTGGCAAGAAACCAAAGTTGTCTGTAGTTATGTAGTAGGGGTAGTTCTTTTGTTTTGATTCAAGCTTTCCAACCATTATCTCTTTTTAGCATAACGGACTTAGCTTCCTTGGAAAGCCAGGGAGCATAATTAGATTTTAATCTAATCGTCCTTGAAGGAGCTAAGGAATTTAGGGTATTCAGGAAAATGGTAATGAACATACTGACTGCATCACTGAGAGGGATTTGTTTGAGGATGGACCAGTCGGTACTGCAAAGAATGGATTTAAATGGAGAGATATTAACGTTAGACAGTTTACAACAGTCTCTGTAAAGGTGGGGCTTGGGAAATTGAGTGGAATGTCTCAGGACAGAGGTGGGGAGATGATCACTTAATGAGTCTGGTAGGGTGGAGGGGCTGTGGTAGTGGTGGTGGTGGGGGAGTTAGTGAGAATCCAGTCAATTGTGGAGCAGGAAGATGAGTTTTTGTGGAGGTCGGTAGGGGATCATATTAGTTGATGGAATCCATGTAGGTTGATACTGAATTAAGGAGAGTCAGTAATGAGTTTGGACCACTCAATACTGACATCTCCTAAGATCATGGATTCATAAGGTATACTGTGGGAAAACCAGGGCAGGATATTCTCAAGGATGGGCAAATTATTTCCAGGGAGGATATAGATGGAAGTGATAGCAACTTTCTTGTGAGGATTTAGGTAGCAGTTTAGGATGATAAGCTCAACTGGTTGGAAATCTGGAATAGGTGAGATGAAAGGTGAGAGATTGAGGCTATCAGAGTAGAGGATGGCTACGCCACCCCGTTTGTTAGGGAATCTGTCAGATCAGTAGATATTATAGCCAGGTGGGAGTATTTCGCTGTTAGTGATATGTGGCTTTAGCTATGTTTCTGATAGGGAAAGGATGTGAAGGCAGATTTGGGCTAGCCAGGTGTGCAGTTCAATGACTTTGTTAGTAAGGCTTTGAATATTTAGTGTGTATACAGACAGGTGCTTGGATAAGGATGAGGTTTGTGTATGAGGATGGGGATGGTGAGAAGTGTAAGGAGAGGTGGAGGCAGGGTTGGGGGGGGTACGTGGGAGTGTAGAGAGGGGCCTGGGTTGGAGTGGATGTCTCCAGAGCGGAGTAAGTTATTTGTGAGAAGACAGAGTGTAGGAATAGGTGAGTGAAGTTTATGGAGCTTAGGTTTAAATAATTTATGAAGACAGGTGGTAGTGAAGTTGAAGTGAGCTGGGGAGATAAAAAGGAAGTTGTTGGATGAGTATGATAAGTGTAGGAGGTAGGAGAAGTAATGTGGGAGTGAGACAAGTAGGAGTGATAAGAGGTTACAGCAGAGAGCAGTAGTAGGTGTGGAGTGGAAATGAGAAGATGTTGCATAGTAAAGTGTGTGTAGAGAGGTAGTAGAATGGGTATAATAGCTTAAAGGCAGGGAGTGATGCAGACTAAGTATGACAAATATAGGGGTGGGACTGGTTACTGGCAGGAAGTTGGAAGTGAATGTAGACTAAGTGTGGCAGATGAGGAGGTGGGACTGATTGCTGACAGGAAGTTAGTTGTGAGTGGATGTTGAGACAGGAAAGGGAGGGAGTGGATGGTATAAAGGAAACTGTAATGGGGTTGGTGGAAATGGGGGTAGCATAGGGGAGTGGAGGGAGCCTGGAGCGAAGCAGAAGGTGAACGGAGTGGGATGAGCCTACTTGCCATAGCGGTGGGAAAAAAAACTCTCTCTACAAGTCAGCAGGCTAAAGTAGGAGGGACCACAGTTATGGGTGGGAGAACCTTAATTACACAAGTGTGCATGGGATAGAGAACAAGAGATATAGAAGCTCAATAAATGGCAATAACAATAAAGTCCAATTTATAAAGAAAGTTATCACACTGTATAAAACCCTAAGATAGGAGGTTAAGTAAGTACTAGGGAGAAACTAGGGGTGGGGGAAAAAGAAAAACTCTAAAGATGAAGGAGAAGGTAGCTGGAGTTTTACAGAGAATTGGGAAACAAGGTAAAAGGAATTGAAAAAACACTAAAAAAAGAATAGATACATTTTGGAGAAGTATCTATGAAGATCCTATGGAACATAAAGATGCTAAATGGATAGAAGAAAAAGGAAGAACAAGAAGTTTAAAGGTACAGGATATGAAATGAGATGAAGTAACAGCCAGATAGATTGAAACAAAGTTAAGAAAAGCCTTTAATTGGAAAACCCCAGGCCCATAAGCAGTACCTAACTTCTGGTTAAAAGTATTGACATCTTCTGCGCAAAGATCTAGCCATGAGTAAGAACTATATGCACACCCTGAACAGATACCAACCCAGCTAACAACAGAGAAACAATGCTACTACTTAAGCATGAACTTGCAAGCTACCGTAAAAATTATAGACCAATAACTTGCTTTCCCACAATGTATAAACTATACACTGGAATTGATGTCAACAGAGTTTATAATCATTTAGAAGAAAACTCAATTATGGCAACAGGACAAAAGGGCAATAAAAGAAAGTTATGGGGAACAAAGGATCATTTGTTGTTAAAGTCATAGTGAAGAACTGTAAAATGGGGAAGAATTTAAGTATGGCATGGACTGACTACAAAAAAGCATTTGATATTATCCCACATTCATGGATTAAAGAATGCTTAAAAATGTACAACATACACCCTACATTGATCGACTACATTACAGTGACCATGAAACAGTGGCAAACCACTTTGGAATTAAGCCATGACAAAGGACAAATTATTACCACAAAGATAAAAATGGGGATATTCCAGGATGACTCTGCCATCGCTTCTATTCTGCCTTGCCCTTAAGCCATTAAGCTGTCTACTTAGCTTGGGCCATGGCTATAATTTGGCTCCTTGAAAACAATAAAGTATAAAGAGGTAAAGACTTCTCATCTTCTCTCTGTTGATTTTTTTAAACTGTATAGCTCATCAGATGAGGAACTGAAAGCACAACTGCAAGTTGTCAAAACTTTTTCAGATGATATAAGAATGTCATCTGGTCTTGATAAATGTGCAAAAGCAACATTTAAAGCAGGAAAACTGCAGCACCTAGAAAACATTGGTTTGGGACAAGAATGTGATATAGAAGAACTTGAGCAAGAGGGAGTGTATAAATATTTGGGAACTGATGAAGGATCAACAATAAAACATGAACAAATGATAATAAAACTTAGTAAGGAATAATTCATAAGACTTAAATTAATCCTGAAAACAGAATTGACATCTAGGAACAAAATCCAAGATATAAACCAATTTGTCTTACTGTCATAGCCTACAGTTCTGGAGTGACTGACTGGCCCCAAAATGTGTTGGGATGATTAGACAGGAAAGCAAGAAGGATGCTTCATGCTCACAACAAATGATTTATAAAAATCAGTGCATACCAAGATTACATATTCTTCGTTCTGAAGGAGGGATGAGCCTCCTTGAAATTGATTACATGTGCAGATCTGCAATTGTGGGAGTGCACACACATCTGCTGACCTCACAAAACCCAAATGTAGTGAACGTTAGAATAAATTTAAATGACTTCCCTGCTTAGTCTAGCAGAAGCATATCAGTGTCAAGCAGGAATGGAAATCAAACCGCAAGTAGATAAAAATCAGGCAGCAACTGAATGTGCCAAAAAACAAAAGAAAGAATATAAGGTGAATGACCTGCTGAGAAGGCAAGAAATGTGGAAAATGCATAAATATAGCTGCAAGTATAAAAACTTCTGAAAGAAACTCATGTTGATCAGGAACAAATGCAGGAATGGTTACGTAGAGGTGAACTCAAACCAAGAGATGAAAGGTTAATATTGGTGGCTTAAGATAGTGAGCTACGTACATGTTGGTTTACAAAGTCGATTGAACATGTGGGAGATGCAGACAAATGTAGGTTTTGTAAAAGAGAATTGGAAACAGTTGCACACCTCGTTGCTGGTTGTGACATACTAATGGCAGGACGACTATATACTGAAAGGCATAATAATGTGGTGAGACTGTTGCACTGGGAATTGCACAAACATTATGGTACTGAGGTGACCGAAAAACACTGGAACATGAGCCACAAAGCATCATGGAAAAATTATTAAGGCTACATCACATGGGAACACCCATTACCAACAGTTCAAAGACAGATGCTAGAAAAGTGGATATAGTGGTCCATTAAAATAAGACAAAAGTAGCACTGACCAATGAAATCGCTACACCTAGTGACTACAGTGTCTGTCATAGAGAGAGAGACACACACAAAGTTATAAAATATCAGGATTTGCAGGCAGAAATGAGAGCAATGTGTTTTTACTGTATTTGTGTTTCTTCCTACTTTATTACTAGTGGCACTGACTACAACTCTGATCTGAGATGCATAACAATAAGTATCCTTTTATGTGCATTTAAATAGGTTTTTGTTTATATCTGCTTTATTTTCTGAAAAAAAAAAAAAAAAAAGATATATATATATATATATATATATATATATACTTGTTTCCCGCCTTTCTAAGCTAGTATAGTCCAGTTTTCAGGTTAAGTGCTGAATTCAGGGCTGTGTTACAAATCTCTGTGTTTGCCCATACCTACCTGGATAGAAGGAAGTTTCTCTGTTCACCTGTGAGAGAGGGGAGCTTTGAGCAGCCTATCTGTCCCTGGAGGAGTGGTTTCAGCCCAGAAATTAGTAGTTTATTGGTCATTTTGGGCTAATTTCTCTGTCTTTCATTTCCCTGCTATAAATACCGCATTTGCCCAGGCAGGGCCGGTTAGCAAGGGTATAACTATTCCCAGCTCCACAAAGTCTCCTCTTCAAATTTTCCCTTGGAACTAGACAAACTTTCAACTTAAGCACTCAAGCCATTCATTTCTCAGCCCAGCACTTGCTCAAAACTCATAGCAAGCACTTATAAACCCTAGCACTAGACCCTCCTATACTGTACAGAAGGACAAGGCTCTATATTCAACCTTACCAGTCATTCAATAAAACAGTTCACTGTACCTATCCAGGCATGTCCAAAGGGCAGTTTCAGGTGTACTCTCCAGTCCAACTGGTGAAGCTGGGCATTTTGAGGCAATGTTACAACTGTCTCATGTACACAGACAACCCTCCCCTCCTACCACCAAACACTAATACATGTGAGAGATGCAATTATACAGCCAAACTCTCTTAACCCAAGGCTGGATCAGACAGTCAATAGGAGAAGGGAAATACTTGCATCACACCACCAGTCTCACATAGACAGACCCATTAAACCAGCACTGGCAAAAAATACACATAAATACACGAAAACATACTCGGAGGCTCTAAATAAAAATCTGCAAAAGCAACAGAGACCTCCAAAGCAGACATCCAAGCAACCTCCACCCCCCAACACAAATCATGAAACACATACTTCACAAAACCAGTGTGCCATGCAATTACAGCCCTTAAGGCAAAATAACATACCCAACATACTAGTAACAGGTGACTCTAGTCAGGCACACTGACGTCCCACTCACTAGGCTGAATAAGGAGAAGGTTACTGTTAGCTGCCTGTCGGGTGCCAGGATCCGCCACATAACACAAGCACTCAGGTCACTCCAGAACAAGTACAAATCCGACTCTGTCATTGCCCATGTTGGTGTAAATGACATGAGCCATACCTCCCTGGACTACATGAAGAGAGACATGGAAGAGCTCTCTGATCTTGTAGCCCAGGCCGGTATGACTCTGACCCTAAGTAGAAAACTGCCCTCACCAAGAATGATACAACAGTATAAAGAAAAAAATTATCAATTTCAACAATTGGCTAAGTTTCTGGTGTCATTCAAAGGAGATCCAGTGTCTGTCCACCTGGGAAGACATGCTCAACAACAAGCCATGCTGCTTCGCTAGAGATGGCTTGCACCTGTCACCCTTAGGCTTTCGAATACTGGCCAAGGCTCTTGCCACCCCCACAGTTCCTTTTTAGGCAAGGCCCAAAAGACAAACCCACTGCCATAAATAGCACAAGAAACAAAAAACTGAGGGTAATGCTACTCAATGCCAGAAGTCTAAACCTCAAAATGCACGCACTCGAGGCACTCCTCAGTATGGAGAAAATCGATATATGTGCAGTAACAGAAATAAGAAGTTACGTACCTACCATAACGTTCCATGTTAGTTGTCTTCTCTCGCCTTCTTTCTTGCTGGATGGATGGGTTCGGAGCCGATCCTCGGCTCCGACTCGGCACTTGCTAAGCTCGAGAGCTAATTTTACCAGCTCGAGGCAACCCTATATCCCATGATGCAAGGCGGAGACTACCCAGATCTCGTTTGGTAGCTAAGGAAATAGTAATATATTCTTCCAACTGTAGAGGAGGAAGAAAAAGTAACAATACTAAATAACATCATAATCCTCTAGAAAGGATCAACCTAATCTAGTGACACTAGAAGCTGAATAGCTAGAGAAGGAATACAACCTCTTAATAGAAGAGGCATAATCTTCTCGGTCTGACCAGGCTAGGGGGATGGAGGGCGGGACGCAAGAAAGAAGGCGAGAGAAGACAACTAACATGGAACGTTATGGTAGGTACATAACTTCTTAATGTTAAGTTGTCAATCTCGCCTTCATTCTTGCTGGATGGGACCGTCCTAGCACCTCTATCCTGGGTGGCTCAATGGAACAGACTCTTGAGAACGGTGGAACCAAAATTCGCTCTGTCTCTGGAGGCCAAGTCTAATTTGTAATGAGAAACAAAGGTATGAGGAGAGGCCCATGTGGCTGCTGCACAAATAGTGTCTATTGGAAGTCTAGCTTGAAAAGCTGTCGATGTAGCTAGAGCTCTGGTAGAATGGGCTTTTGGCTTAGAAATCAACTCTTTGCCTCTGAGCTGATAAATGTAAGCGATCACAGAAGACAGCCATCTAGATAAAGTCACTTTGGAAACTGGAAGGCCTTTCCTGTTCTCTGCATAGGCTAGAAACAGTTGATCAGATTTCCTAAAAAGTTTAGTTTTGTCCAGATAATATCTGAGTTGGCGGTGAACATCAAGACAATGTAACTTTTGTTCCTCTCTATCAGTATAATTCGGGAAAAACACTGGAAGATCAATGGATTGATTTAGGTTCGTCTGCGATGCCACTTTTGGTAAGAAAGACGGATTAGTCCTTAGAGATACCCTATCTTTGTGGAATATTAAATAGGGAGGACGAATGCAGAGAGCATGAAGCTCAGATACTCTTCCTGGCAGAAGTAATGGCGACTAAAAAAGTGTCTTCCAAGAAAGAAATTTCAAAGAACAGGCAGCTGCAGGTTCGAAAGGGGGAAGAATCAAAGATGTTAAAATTAAATTTAGATCCCACTGTGGTGGGGGGTCTCTAATCGGAGGTTTCAATAAAAAGATACCTCGAAGGAATGCCTTGCAAAGTTTATGTGACATAATGTTGTGGTCCAAAAGGCCTATATGAAAATTTGAAATGGCTGCCAGCTGAACTTTTACTGTGGAGGAAGAGGATCCTGAATGAAAAATCTCAGCTAGGAAGTCCAAGACTGAATGAATCGGAGCAGTATAGGGGTCTATGTTTCTAGCTTTTGCCCAGAAGGAGAAACGTTGCCATTTACTAGTGTAAATCTTTCTGGTAGAAGATTTTAGGGAAGCTACTATGATATCCCGGATGGGATTAGAAATCATAGGAAGCCTGGCTAAGGATGGAAGTGGAGCAACCAAGCAGTGAGGTTGAGAGAAAGTATGGATTGGTGCAGCTGCCCCGACTGGTGGGTCAGAAGATCTGGAACCGGGTCCAGATGCCATGGCTGTACCAAGAGATAACGATGTAGGAACGGAAACCATATCTGTCGAGGCCAATAAGGGGCAATGAGAATCAACTTGGCTCTCAAGGCGGTTGCTTTCTGAATTAGTTGAGGTATCAGTGGAAAGGGGGGAAAGGCATAAAGAAGTCCCCGGGGCCAATCTTGGGTTAGAGCGTCTCTGGGGGGATGGCCTGGAAGGGGGAAGAGAGAGAAGAAGTCTGGGCATTTGCTGTTTTGAGGTGTAGCGAAAAGATCGCGGCAAGGAAGGCCCCACTTCTGAAAAATCTCTTCCGTCACTGATTATTTGAGAGACCACTCGCGAGGCATGAGAATAGCTCTGCTCAATCTGTCCGCTATGATGTTGGATTTCCTGGGGATATGCGTTGCTATCAGAAACCGCTGAGAAGAGATTGCCCATTGCCAAAGTCTGAGAGCCTCTCGACACAGTGGATAGGACTTGGTTCCGCCCGGTTTGTTGATATACCACACTACGGACATATTGTCCGTTTGGACTGCAATAGTTCCCAGGGGAAGAGAGTCGTTGAGGGCTTGCAACGTTAAAAGCACCGCTCTCATCTCCAGGACATTTATGTGCAGATGGTATTCGAAAGGTTGCCAAGTGCCATGGACCATTCTGCCCTGATGATGCCCCCCCCACCCGATCAGGGAGGCGTCCGATGTAACCGTGGCAGGAGGAACAAAGGATCTGCCCTGATGGACTTGAGGGGACGACATCCACCAGGTCAGATGCCTTTTGCAAGTTGGAGTTACTATGATCTTGTGACGCATGGGAAGTTGTTGAAAAGACCATTGGGCGAATAGCATCCATTGTAGAAGACGCATGTAAAAGCGGGCAAAGGGAAGAAGTGTTATGGCGGCCGCCATAAGACCCAATACTTTCAGAGCAAATCTGGCCTGAATTCTGTTGCTGAGAAAAATCACCTGGACGTGTCTTTGAATGTCCAAGATCCTTTGGTCTGTTAACTTTGCTGAAAGTTGTACGGTGTCCAATTTTGCGCCTATAAAAGTAATAGATTGACAAGACGACAAGGCAGATTTTTCGAAATTTATAGAAATCCCTAGCCCTCTGCAAATGTGAATAGTGTAATCTCTGGCTTGGAGAAGTTGATGCCTGGTGGTGGCAGTGAGGAGCCAGTCGTCTAGATATGGAAACACCTGGAATCCTTGACGTCTCAGGTGAGCCGTAACCGCTGCCATACATTTGGCGAACACTCTGGGGGCTGTAGTGAGTCCAAAGGGCAGGGCTCTGAATTGGAAGTGACTGGTCCCCAGCCGAAAGCGGAGAAATCTTCTGGAGCATCTGTGAATTTTTATGTGATAGTACGCATCCTGAAGATCTATCGAGCACATCCAATTGTCCTTGCCCAGAAAGGGTAGAATGGACTGAAGCGTGACCATCCGGAATCTTGATTTCTTTACAAACTTGTTTAGTTTGCTCAGATCTAATATTGGTCTCCAGTCCCCTGTCTTTTGGAACTAAAAGAACCTTGAGTAGATTCCGGATCCTATTTGGTCCGCTGGGACTGGCTGGATGGCTCTTTTTGCTAGCAGTTTTGATATTTCTAGTACTGCTAGATCCCTTAGACCGGGTGGAACGTCTGGAAGGGTTCCCTTTTGCTGAATTGGGGTTTGAATAAAGGGAATTTTGTAACCCTCGGATATAATCGACTGTACCCATTTGTCTTGAGAAAGGGAAAGCCAGGCTATTGGGTACAGCGATAATTTCCCCCCGACTGCCTCCGAAGGTGGACAATCGGGCAACATCTCAGGGATGCTGGAAGGGTTTGTCAGAAAGAGGCTCTCTGCTACCCTGATTCTGCGGACCTCCTCTGCCCCTAGGGCGGCGTCTATTATTGTTACCCCCTCTGCCTCTGGGGGTAAAATGACTTTGTGCGTCAGGCGTGACTCCTTGAGACTTGCGGAACCACATTTTCCCTCCCTTCTGTCCTTTGGGGTAAGGTCTTGAAGGGGTGGAGAAACGGACTCCTACGGCAGAAAAAGTCTTGCCATCTTGTTCGCATCTAGTCAAAGTGTCTTTCACTTGAGGTCCGAACAAGGTCGAACCATCAAAAGGGGAGTTTGTGAAGGACGCCTTGAAGGGGTCTGCAAAATGACAAAGCCGCATCCAGGACTGACACCTTAAAGCCACTCCTGTGCCTGCGGCCCTACTCGCTCCATCAGCTGCATAAGAAATGAGCCACATAGAGGAGTTAACAATGGAGTTAAGGATTCCTAGCTGTGAGCTAATCTTATCCTGAGACCCAGCAGCTGACGGATCCTGTAAAACTTCTCCCAACTCTTTAAGAACATCTCTTTGAAGGCGGGTGAAGTGGCACAAATAGTTCAGCGATCTCATGGCAAAAGTCGCTGAAGAAAAAATCCGCTTGCCGTACCTGTCCATAGTCCTAGAATCCTTGTTAGGAGGATGGACAGGTACTGAAGGATCAGCTAGTTCCTTCTTGGTGGCAGCAGCCACCACCATGGCATCAACTGGGACACCCTTTGTCAAGTATTGTCTATGTGGTGGGGCTGTAATGAATTTTGAAGGCCTCCTAGGAATAGGTTCCACCGAATCCGGAGCCATCCACGCCTTCCGAGCCACTACCTCCATAAGGGGGTCGAAAGGCGGAGACACCCAGGAGGTGGAGGGTCGAGATCCGAACGCCTCCAGGTATACTGACTCGTCCTTGGAAGGATTCAGGGAGGGCCAGTTCCCCCTCTGCTTAAGGAGTTCAAGGATGTCTGAGAAAGAGACATCCTCAGAGGAGGACCTTGGGGATCCCTCCGACTCATCCAGGTCAGTATCAGATGTAATAGACTCGGGGGAGTCTAGATGTTTCCTCTTACATGTCCTCTTACGCGGAGGTTCACCTGACGGATCAGGAGAAGCCTCGGAAGAGGAAGATATTCCCAATGGGGAAACCTGAGGCGTTGGATCTCTGGGTCCGGGAGCAAGAGAGTGGGAAGAGACATCAGCAGGCACTGTAGTGGGAGGAGCTGATGGAACAGTCTGTTGACTAAGCCCAGGGGCTAGTACACTCCTCATCACCTCGAAGGCTCCCCCGTCAGAGAGACCAGAAAGTTCCCGCTCCGAAGAAATAGGAACTCCAGGCCTCACCAAGAGGGAAGGCTCCGAGGCAGATGTCGGGGCTGAGCTCACCAACGCCGAAGCCCCGAGAGGGAGAACGGGGTCGGACAAGTGTCCGATGCCACTCGCCCCCTCAGAGCCGACGAGAGAGACCTGACGCCCGGGATCCCTCCAATGAAGGTCTCAAGGAGGAAATCGGAGCAGAGGACGACGGAGCCGAAAGGGGTGGTATCGGCTCCGAAGCTACAACGGACACGGTTCCGAGGAGCTCTGGCTCTGAGCTCTGTAAGAGAGTCGAAGGAGGAATATTTGGTGGATGTGAAATAGCTACCGTCTGTTGAGCCGGGCTATGGAGTATTTGGGCCAAATGCCTGAGACTTTAATAATCTACTCACCACTCTCTCGAGGTCGTGATCAGACAGCCTGGACGACCGAGAAGAACGGCTCAGATGGCTCCGCTCCGAGAGCAAGGGTGATCTCGGAGCCGAACATATAGACTCTAATGAGGGGGATCGAGATCTCTTTTTAGAGATCGATGGAGCCAACGGAGCCGAGGATACGTCGGCTCCAGCCGGAGCCGACACAATGTGTAGATTGGGCAGTATCGGCGCCGGTTGGAGCCGATACTGTGACTGCTATAGTGGAATGATCAGCTCTGTCCGGAGCCGATCTCGACCCTGGTGAAGATAAACAAGAAGCCGACGGCTTGGAACTTTCAGCCGAAGGCTTGATAGGTTTCGAGGGCTTCCCCGGCGCCGACTTAGTCGGGGAGCTCTCAGGCTTTAATAAGCCCCTTAATATCAGTTTATTTCTGCGCTCCTGCAGGACTCTTGGGCTGAAGGCATGACAGATAGCACAAGAGTCCTGCAGGTGCAGAGGTCCCAGGCAGTAAACACAAGAAGTGTGACCGTCTGCCAGAGACATCTTCTGACAGCACGAGTCACACTTCTTTAAGCCTGAGACCTTTGTGTCCTTCGACATAAATGTGTCGAGGAAACACAAGTTGTAAAAAAACAAAACACTAACACACACACAAAAAACACCCAATCCAACAATTTAAACTAAACAGGGATAACAACACAGTCAGACACAAACAATCCCTGACAGGAAAAAAATTAGGAAGGGGAAGGCCTAAGGCCTAAGCTAGGGAAAAGGGATAAATAACTTGAAAAAAAAGGGAACACTAACGGGAATAGGGTTAAAGTATAGCGTTAAGGTTAACAAAAAACAACTATGGGTAGAAAATTTAAAAGGGGGTAGACTAAAGTCTTATATTTAGTAACTTACCTGGAGCTGGTAAAAAAAGGCACCTCGTTAGCGAAGCGGCAAATGAGATCTGGGTAGTCTCCGCCTTGCATCATGGGATATAGGGTTGCCTCGAGCTGGTAAAATTAGCTCTCGAGCTTAGCAAGTGCCGAGTCGGAGCCGAGGATCGGCTCCGAACCCATCCATCCAGCAAGAATGAAGGCGAGATTGACAACTTAACATCCTGGTTTAAGGCTCCAGAGAGCACCCCAGCACTACCAGGCTACAACTCATACCATACATTTCGGCCACAGAACCCGGACCAAAACACAAAAGGTGAGGGCGTATCCATATTCATCAAGGATACTCACACCTCCAGGTTAGTGGCACAACACGATGCTTCAGAGATCATCCACGTGCAACTAACAACGGGAAAAACTGCAATTCAAATTGTAGCTTGCTACAGATCACCCACTATGTCCCAGGACCCCATTCCGCATTTCTGGAAATATAAAGGTCCTACCAAACACCCTAATATTGGGTGATTTCAATTATCCAAACATTAATTGGGAGAACTACTCAAGTACTAACTCCCTTGCCCAACATTTCCTAGAATTTATAAAATCAAATGCCTTGGATCAACTGGTCAACACTCCCACCAGAGGTGACAATATATTGGACCTGGTCATCACCAACATGGGCGACCAGTGCTCCACAATGGAGGTCAACCCCTCACTGGTTAGAACTGACCATAAACAAATCACTTTGGATATCCACATTCCGCCCCCACCCCCGGGCAAGGAAACCACTGTGAAAAACTTTTCAAAAGCAAACTTCACGTTACTTAAGACCGAGGTGGAAAGTTTCAAAGCCCCTATGCTAAAGGATAACATTGTCCAAGCTGCAAAATCCTTTACTAATGCATTCTACGGGCACCTACAAGAATGCATGGATCATGCTATCCTAAGCAAAACCAAGACTCACTCCTCCAAGAAAAAAAAAACAGTCTGGTGGACTCCTGCCATAAACAAGCTATACAACAGAAGGAGGAAACCAGTACAGAAAAGAGTAAAATCCCAAGAAGGGAAGACATCCCTGACCAGTATCAACAAGAAACTATGATCCCTCATAAAATCATCCAAGGCAAGTTTCGAAAGAAAAATTGCCATGGACTCCAAAGATAACCACAAGGCATTCTTTAGCTATGTCAAGAATCTAAGTGGCAATGCTCAGATCTGCTCGGAGTTAGTGCAGAATGGTACAAAATACACTGAACCGACCGATATTGCCAACATCCTGGCAGACAGGTTCAGAGCAAACTTCACACCCCTCTCACCCCCAAAAGGAGCCATAACCATACCAAAAGAATGTAGAGCTCCTGAAATCACAGACACTCAGGTTAAAACAGCACTCTCCAAAGCCAAAAACACAGCATCAATGGGACCAGACGGTGTCCCAGGCTGCGTCCTACACGAGCTCAAAGACGAATTAACCCCTCACCTAAACACACTGTTCAGATTCAGCCTCTCCACAGGTTACGTACCCATACAGTGGTGCACAGCAACGGTTATTCCGCTCCACAAAAGTGGAGCCACAACAGACCCCGGGAACTATCGCCCTATAAGCCTGACTAGCTTGGTCTGCAAGGCTATGGAGTGCATCATCATGGAACTCATTAACAGAGACACTGGGAACCTCCAAACACTGGACCCTACCCAGTTCGGCTTTGTTAAGGGCAGATCATGCCTCCTAAACCTGGTGGACTTCTTTGAGACAGTTACCAAGGCTATAGACGAGGGAAAGGTGGTACACACAGCCTACCTAGACCTCGCAAAGGCCTTTTGACACCATTCCCCATTCTGGTATTACAGACAAGCTCACCAGCCTGAACATAAACCCCTACGTCACAAGATGGGTTGCCAACTGGCTCACGGACAGAACCCACATGGTAAGAGTTGCGGGAGCTAGGTCTGACTCTAAACCAGTTACAAGTGGCATTCCCCAGGGCTCAATCCTAGGACCCCTCCTGTTCGGCATATACTTCTCAGAGGTACAGGCAAGCACAAGAGGACTATGGCTGACCAAGTTCGCAGATGACTGCAAACGAGGGGCTATAAATTGACTCTCCGGCTGACACAGACATCCCCCAAAAGGGTCTCACTGAGACGGACACCTGGTGTCAAAATCATGGCCTCAAGCTAAATGCCAAAAAGTGCATAGTCACCCCCTTTGGAAAAAAACAAAGTACCCACAAACTACCACATAGGTGTTAGTCCCCTAAATACGGAAGACGTAATAAGGGATCTGGGGACCCAAGTAGATAGTAAACCCTCCTTTGATAATCACATTGCCAAAGTGGTTAGAAAATCCTTCTACGTGGCACACCTTATCACAAAAAGGTTCGGATCCAGATCAAAAGAGGTCATTGTGCCCCTCTACTCATCGCTCATCAGACCCATCATAGAGTACAACGCCCCATTTGGGATGTATCGTACAAGTCACCTGCAACAGCTGGAAAAATCACAGAAGTACCTCACCAAGAGGATCACTGGCCTCAAACAGATGCCCTATGCAGCTCGACTGAAGAAACTCCAGCTGTACTCGGTTGCATACTGCCCACTCAGAGGTGATCTCTGCCTGACATACAAGGCCATGTCCAACCCAAAACTGATCAACATGCTCCACCTAAAGAAAAGCTTATCCCCTCGAGCTACACGCTCTAGGGATCTAAACCTCATCACAACAATAAATAGGATGTGCTGGAGGGATAGATTCCTGTCACAGAGACTTCCCATGCTTTGGAACATGATTCCAATCTACATTAGGCAGAGCTCCTCGCTAACACTCTTCAAGAGAAACCTTGACGAGTGGATGGGAAACAAAAGTTTACCCCGGGGATCACTTCAGTGGCTCTGCTGGACAGAGGCACAGGGAAAGTACAGTTTTGTACCTACCATAGATGTAGATGTTCGAGTGCTAATACAGCTGCAGTCATAACAGATGGGTTTTCCTGCTGTCAGGCGGGTCCTCGGTCGGCCGAATTCCAAAGTCTAGGTCCGGCGTCGGATGTCGTCGCTTCTTCCCTGACGTCAGTGCGACAGGGGTTTAAAAGAACCAGCCGACGCCATTTTCTTCAGTTTTTCTTGCCCCAGATGTCAGGTGCCCCCAGAAGGAAGGCAAAACATAAATTTATGTAATAACGTAATGCAATATAATCAAAAAACAGTAGTTGCAAGCAAATACACCATAGAAGAATACCCCAATCAGGTTGTATGAGGAGATGTCAGCCATTAGGCCTGTCCCAAGAGGGGAAGGAGGGAGGGAAACCTGGACTGCAGCTGTATTAGCACTCGAACATCTACATTTATGGTAGGTACAAAACTGTACTATGTTCATCGTGCATACAGCTGCAGTCATAACAGATGGGTAGAATCCCAAAGCTAAAAAAAGGGGTGGTAGGCACTAAGTGGAACTAGGAGGAGCCAGGATGCCCTGCAAGACTGCAGTGGCGAAGCCTGCTCTAGATTTGGAGTATAATGGTAGGTGATAGTGCTTGGAGAAAGTATGTACAGAACTCCAAGTGGCTGCTTCCAAAATATCTTTGGTAGGAACCCCCCTGAGGAAAGCTGCAGAGGTAGCTGTGACCCTTGTGGAGTGAGATCTGATGCCTGTAGGCACAGTTTTACCATGAAAAGAGTAACAAAAGCGTATGCAGTGGGCTATACATTTTGAGATTGTCTGTTTGGAAATAGGCTTCCCTTGAGCACATGTAGCATAGGACACAAAGAGTTGCTCTGATTTTCTGAAAGGCTTTGTTCTGTCCAAATAATAACAGAACGGTCTGTGAATGTCCAAGGAATGTAGTAGTCTCTCCCCTTTGTTTTGTGGATTAGGGTAAAAGGTAGGTAAGTGGATAGCCTGATTCAAGGCTACCCTGGATACTACCTTTGGCATAAAGGAAGGATTGGCTTGTAAGGAAACTCTGTCCTGATGGAAAATGATGAAAGGCTGCACAGCCATGAGGGCTTGTAGTTCGGAAACCCTGCGTGCTGAGGTGATAGCCAGAAGGAAGGCTGTTTTCCATGACAAATATTGCAGTTCTGTTGAAGCAGCTGGCTCAAAAGGAGGCAGGGTCAGTTTTTCTAGAATGAAATTGAGGTCCCAAGCAGGTACTGGTTGCTTCCTTGGGGGTTTTATATTCTTAGCCCCTCTGAGGAACTGTCTTAAGAGAGGGTGAGACAATAAAGGAGGATCAGTGTTGTATTCTGCAGAAATGGCTGAGGCATGGATTTTGATGGAGGAGAATGAAAGTCCACTGTTTAGCATCTCAGCTAGGTACTGTAATATTTGAGGTAAATTCAGTATTCCAGGATTCTGACCCTTTTTCTGATTCCAGGCACAAAACCGTTTCCATTTTGCGGAGTAGGCTTTTCTAGTAGAAGGCCTTCTGGCCTCCAAAATGACATCCTGCACCTCCTTGGACAGTAGGGTCTGTTGTGAATTTAAGGAATCCTCCATGCGGCTAGATTGAGTGTTTTCAGCTGACTGTGAAGAGTTCTGAAGTTGTGCTGAGTCAGTAGAAGAGGCATTAGAGGCAGGATCCATGGTGGGGAATGTGTCAGGCTCCTCAGGAGTGGGTACCAGTGTTGTCTTGGCTAGTCTGGAGCAATGAGAATCATCTTTGGTCTGTCTGCTCTGGCTTTTAATAGAACTTTGGGCAGCAAAGGAAGAGGTGGAAAGCCATAAACTGTCATTGTTGTCCAACTGAAAGAGAGTGCGTCCACTTTCCAGGCCTGTGGATGGAAGGTCCTTGAGCAGAATTTTGTCAATTGGTAATTTCTGTGGGTGGCAAAGAGATCTATGTCTGGCCTTCCCCATGCTTGAATTATCTTTGTAAAAACTTGAGGATGCAACTTCCATTCATGTGGATCTGTCATATTTCTGCTTAGGTTGTCTGCCAGCGTGTTTTCCTTGCCTGGCAGGAACTGTGCTTGAAGCTGGATTTGTAATTCCAGAGCCATGTTCCAAAGAGACATGGCTAGCCTGCATAGGGGATATGAATGGGTTCCTCCCTGTTTATGTACCACATCACTGTGGTGTTGTCTGTCCTTATCAATAGCTGGCCTGGATGCAGTAGGTCTTTGAAAGCCATAATAGCATTTATTACTGCTAGCATTTCCTTTTGATTGATGTTTAGGTGCTTTTCTTTTTGGGACCATTTGCCCTGAATGCACCGATCTGTCATGTGCTCCCCCCCAGGCGTAGTCCGAGGCGTCTGTTGTGATGACTTGATTTGCTTGAGGCTTGCAGAATGGGAGACCTATGTTTCTTTGGCATGCTTGAGCCCACCACAGAAATTCCTTTTGAAGACATGGAATCAGTGGTATAATTGTTTCCAAACTGTGGCTGTGTTGAGACCATAAGTTTTTTAGGTACCATTGAAGTTTCCTCATATGCAGCTTTGCACATGGGATTAGCAGGATGCCAGATGCCATGAATCCCAGAGCCTGCAGGATTTTCCTTGCAGTCAGCCTGGTGAAGGTTGCCAGTTTTCTGAAGTATTGAGTTAGTTGCCCTTGTTTCTCTGGCGTGAGGTAGGCCATCTGGGTGTTTGTATTCAAGTTGGCACCCAGGAAAATTATTGTTTGAGAGGGTATTAGAGGGTATTAGTCTTGATTTCTTTTTGTTGACTGTGTATCCCAGAGAATTCAACAACATTATTACAACCACCAGGTGTTTCAGAAGTATGTGTTTGCTGTCCGCTTGGATCAGGCAGTTGTCCAGATATGGGTATATTTGTATCCCTTGAAATCTGCAGAAGGCAATTACTGATGCCAGGCATTTCGTGAACACTCTAGGCGCAGTAGATAAGCCAAAGGGCAATGCAGAGAATTGATAATGGGTTGAACCTGCAAGAAATCAGAGGCATCTTCTGCAATCTTGTCTGATTGGGACGTGCATGTATGCCTCCTTGAGGTCCAATGTTACCAGCCAAGACTCCTTGCCCAGCATGGGAAGAAGCTGCTGTAATGTGAGCATCTTGAATTTCGGAACGAGTAAATATGTGTTTAGGATGGATAGGTGCAAAATAGATCTCCAATCTTCGCCCTTCCTTGGTACCAGGAATAGTCTGGAATAAAAACCTTGACCCTGTTCTTGTGCAGGTACCTCTTGAATAGCTTTCATGTCCATGAGATCTGAAATTTGTTTTTGTGCCTCTGCCCTTTGATTGTGTGGCAGGTTTGGCATGCCTCTCATTTTTGGAAGGGTGTGAAAGTGGAATCTGTAGCCTCTGTCTATAATGTCCAGGATCCATTTGTCTTTTGTGACAATATGCCAATTTTTCGAAAATAATGCCAGTTTTCCGCCTAAAGGTGCTGCCATTTGAGCCTTGCTTGGCATGCAAAGGGAAAGGTCATTGGTTCTGCTTTCTGAATGGCTGTGAACTATCCTCACCACCTCTTGGTGTAGGTGCTTGCCATTGTCTGCCTCTAAATGATCCTTGAGATTGCCCTCTACTCCTCGGGCGCCTGTATCTACCTCTTTGAGGTCTGTCCGTGGCTGGAAAGGACCAATTTTTTGAAGGCCAATTTCTACTGAAACGTGGAGGTTGTACCTGTAGGAAATCTTTCACTGTTTGCATTGATTTTGCCTTTTCCTCCATTTTCTTTAATACCTCCTCAGCTTTAACACCAAACAATACATCTTTTTGAAGAGGTGCATCTAGTAATTTAGCTTTGACATGATCTGGTAAGGTTTGCTCTTTGAGCCAAGCATGTCTACGTATGACTGATCCTCTAACAGCAGCTCTACATGAGGCCTCTAAAGCATCAAAACCACATTGCAAGGTATGTTTACCCACTTGCTCTGCACTATGCAACAAATCCTGCAACTCCTTCAAGTCTGGTTGTTCAGGTTGTGACATTTTGCTTTTCAACTGAGATAACAAAAACTGTTGATACTTTAACATATGGAACTTTAACATATGGAACTGACAGTTTAATGCCCTCATGGTTAAGGTGGCCGAGGTGTATACCTTTTTCCCCCACCTTTCTAAAGCTCTGGAATCTCTCTCTGAAGGTAACGGAATTTTGGCAGTGGAGGCCTTAATTCCCTTGGGACCCTGTGAAACAGTTTCTGGGTCAGCCGCATGGCTTTTGTATAGGAATTGGTGTGAATCAGGAACCCGGTAATACCTGTCAGGCTTGACTGGAGCTGGAGGTAAAGAATCTGGGTTAAGGCTGGCCTCTGAATACACATCATCTAGTATGTCTAAGACAGGAGGGATAGCCAGAGGCCTGTGCTGAGGGAGCAAGAGGAAATCCCTGAGCCTTTTCTTGGAGTCTGAGTAATCTTGGCCTTCCCACTGGAAGTGTTCCTTCAAGGTATGCAAGGTTTCCCCAAAAGAGTAGTCCTCAGGGGGGGGAGACAGAGGGAATGGACTCCTCTGCATCAGAATCTTCAAAAGGGGAGTATGAATGTTCCTAGTCTTCAGAATGTTCTGAAGTAATGGAGGCCTGATCCGAGGAAGGGTATTCTTCCTCAACTCTGGGCCTTTTGTCCGAGGGGGGTTGAGAACCCCTGATAAGAGTAATCAAATCCTCAGCCATTTTGAGCATCTGCTTTTTAGGCTTGGGGCCTTGAGAGGGGCCCTGAGGAGCTTGTCTTTTACAATGCATGGCTGCTTTAGATTTAGTGAAAGCCTTAATGGAAAAAAAAGAAGAAGGCCTGAAGACACCTTGAGAGGTGGCAGGCCTGTCTAAACTCTGAGTTTCCCCGCCAAGAGTGGCTTCGGTATCTGTAGTCGGGGTGTGGGCCGAAGAGCCTGCGACCTCGGGCACAGAAGACACCGCTAATGAAGTGTCATCGGTAGTCAGGGGCTACGTAGGCGCCTCACTGAGAACCGGAGCACCTGTAGTCAGCTTTAGCGTGGTGTCGGTAGAAGTCGCTGACCTCGTATGTCGGTCCTTATCTTTGCGTCTTTTACTCGAAACTGGAGTCAGAGTATCCGACGACATAATGTAATTAAACTTTTTGCCAAAATAGTGTTGGGCGAACTCCGCCCGACGCTTAATAGTGCGTTTGTTGAATGTAGCATAAAAACGATAGGCCGAGACGTCGTGGTCTGGGCCTAAGCAAGGAATGCAGAGGGAATGGAAATCCTTATGCGGTATTTGCTTCCCACATGAAATGCAATTATTAACTTTGTCTGACATCGGTCTGAGGCAAGAAAAGTTTCCCCAACGGGGTACATAGCTTTCAAGAAGACTTCGGTTGAAAAATATTTGTAATCTCAGGAGCTGGCCGACCGGCACTTGCGAACTGCTTCTGCTTCGGGCACCGCGCGGCAAGAAAGACAGAAGAAAATGGCGTCGGCTGGTTCTTTTATACCCCTGTCGCCTGTCGCACTGACATCAGGGAAGAAGCGACGACATCCGATGCCGGACCTAGACTTTGGAATTCGGCCGCCTGACGGCAGGAAAACCCATCTGTTATGACTGCAGCTGTATGCACGATGAACATCTAATCTAAGGGGGCGGCAAAAGCCAACACATTCTGGCTAGGCTTATAAATGCCTTCAGGCAGATAGCCTAGTACCTACCTATGAACCTAAAGATACCCAAGGTAGTTCAAATACTAGTAGGAGCAACGGGTCTTATCTGCAATCATATTTAGATAAGTTAACAATACATGCAACTCCATATGAATTGCAGGAGTCATTACTGGGCACATTGTGGGTGGTACGAACAGCACTTCTGATTGACAAAGATTGAAACAATACTAATTTCATGAACTTTAATCATACTTTGACTTAGGAACATTTCCTGTCATGGTATTAGAAACCCAAAAGACTTGGAGAAATTAAAAAAGGGAGAGACAAAGAGACAAGTGAACCTAGCCAAGGAGTGAAGTGGGGGGGGGCAAGATGTCAAAGAGAAGCAGGCTTGTCAGATGGGAAACACAAGCCTGAGAAGACTTAGCAGGAGGAGCATGCCCACCACTCTTCCTGCCTTTAGTGGCCTGACAGGCTGCCTGCAAACAAAAGCAAGCCCAGTGGGATAATTCCTGTGGAACTTAGGGATAGGAGAGAAAAATAAATAGGTTTAAGATCCAGCAAGCCCTTACCTTTTTCTTGAAGAGACTTAAACGTATCACCAGCAACAGCAGTCCCAAAGAGATTTCTAATATCCAAAGGAACATCTAGCAACTCGGTCTTAATGTCTTCAAGTAATGACTGCAGCAAAGCCAGGAATAATGCCTCATGACAGACCCAAAGGCATCAGGTCTGGAAGAGGCATCAGCAACATCATAGCTACACTTGATAAGAGTGACAAGCCACCTGAGAGGTATAACCCAAAATAGAAAGAGAAGAGGATTTTGCCTTAGAAACAGGTAGATAGGAAAGAACCTGATAAAACTGGACAATCAAGGCCAGAGCATATCTGGTCATGTACGCCTGGGTAACTGGCCCGAAAGGCCAAAATAGAAGCAGTATAAACCTTTTTACCAGTGCTCTCCATTGCTTTACTCTCCTTATCTGAAGGCAAAAGTTTGGAAGGCTTGTCAGAGTCGACTGACACCATAGCAGGGTCAAGCAAGACACTTAGGAATTGACAATCCTCAGGAACCTTATAGAGCCTGTCAGTTTTTTTTTTTGGAGCAGGAGGCTAAGAATCATGAGACTTAGAAGCAGCTACAAAGATATCTAAGAAAGCAGCCAATACAGGAAGTACTGCATAAAGTCTAGGAATGTCCACCTGAAGCAGCTCATAATACCTTTACTGGATATCAGACACTTGAGAATAATCTTATTTAATGTGTTCCATCATTCTAGCTATAGTGTCTCCAAAAGAGAATTCTTCAAAAGGAGATTCAGGATTAAAAGACTCTGCTTCATCAGACCCATACGCCAAAGGTGAAGGCATTTGGAAGGAATAAGACAAGAACCCGTCATTAGACTCTGAATTGTCATCTGAGGTATTGGGTTCCCAAGCCTGTTTGAAAGGAGTAGAAGTCCAAGGAGGAGCAGGCACAGAAACCCATTGGGGAGGCTTCAGGGCCATTAAGACATTAAACAGGCCGTCAGTAAATTCCTGCCATTCCCTCTGAGGATCATTCAGGCATGAAAAAAGTATGCTTAGTCTTCTGCTTTTCAGCTACAACAAACAGTGAGGATGCTGACCCTTGATGTGATTCAGTAAGAGTGCCTGGAATGTCTTCCCTGATCAGAATCTGTGGAATCCCTCCAGGGTCCTTTAAGATGATCAACTGTGGCTCCCCCTCAGTGACCGCAATAGACATCTGCAAAGCCTCAGAGGAAGTGTGAAAGGAAGGATCCATGCTGGCTTTTGACAGATTAATGGAACATGAATCAGATGAAGACACCAGATACCCTACAGAGCTACCACCCGCTTCTAGATAAATGTCTGGTGGAGGTTGGACAGCCAAAGAATCCAACCGAGATTTATTGGTCATCTTCTTACTTCATGGAACCTCTGGGTTAAAAGATTCCTCCATGCTACCCTGCGCTAAGAGTTTAAGCCTCTGGCTCTTGAGATAGATGGCCAGGGAAGACAACCAACTTCTTACAGCCTTAGGTAAAATGCTTCCTAAATGCTACAGCATGTATGGTAGTAGGAAGCACTCCGACAAAAAAAGACAGTGTTCATGATGATCCTTATCTGCCTTCCATACTGACATTTTCCCTTTTTGGAAGACATGACCTCTAGCTACCCAAAAAGTAACAAGACCAAAGAAAAAAGACCCCAATGGGGCACTTATCTGATGGCTAGGTATTCAGTACAACAAAAAGGCATTCAGACTGATGGGCAATGATGACATTTGGACTGGTGATAAAGACATTCTGGGTAACTGTGTTCATACAACACTTTTATGCACTACATTCTGAACACTGAGCAAGTGTGTGATATGCGGCGCATAAAAGATCTAAAGACTTTGATATACTGGCCAGACGGGCTATCCTTGGCAGAAGATCTCTACAGTGAAGAATACTGCAGCAGTGATACAAAATGACATCACAGTAGCCACCATGAAGCCCAGGAGGAATGGGACTGTCCCAGCTTGGCCTGTAAACTGTTTCCTAATCCAGACTACTGCCTGCAAAATACATGATTATTTGTGCCAACTCTATGGGCAGAATCAACTCTGCAGAGAGCACAGTTCCATACAAATAAAGGGAATCCTCCGAAATGGGATCAGAGAAAAGCTCCCCCAGTTTATGGTCATTCCCAGGAAATGCGGACATGAAAGTTTGCATTTCAGAATGTCATTAGAGAGTCCATTTATGCAGTTACCAGATCTTCCAGGTTAGGGAACACATGGAGACATTTCTGCAAGGCTTCAGCCATCACAGCCGACACCCTGTAACCCTAGATGGTCACCAGGATTACAGCAGCTAGGCCGATGGACTGTCCACTTGGGTATCTTTGTCTGACAGTAGGTGGGATAAGACCAAATGATACCTAAATCCCCTCCATGGTCTGAGAAGGCTGCTACTTCTTCAAGGTGATGACAGAGTGTTTGGTCAGGTTTACATGATGAGAATGAAATGAAGGGGACTAAAGTGTGTTCAATGAGGTCTTTCTTTATGAAAAGGGTCTGTTTCATTTTCAATAAGTCATGCAATAGTTCCTGACAAGGATAAACAAATGCAATCATGCTCCAAAAGAAGCGGGATCTAGGATGGACTTCATTAGAACCAAAGGGGAGATTGGTTATCTATACGTGTCGCATCAAAAACTGTGGGTCTCGAATACCCGGAAAATAAAATGTAATCCTAACCAAAAACCAATGAATTTTTGTTTAACTGTTAAAGCATTTCTACAGGGAGCTTAGCCCCTCTCTGCACCAACACAGGACAAGTGGTCTCCCAAATCCCTGCCAGTTATATATACTAATTCTAAGCTCTCGGTACCTTACAGAATAGGGAATAATCCAAATAACTGCAACCCCAGTCATGGCATACATTTGCACTTGTGGTTCGGTTATACAGAGGATCACAATTACAGCCATTTAAATTTACTAGTCAGGCTCAAATATAGAAGCCCATGACAAAGTGTGCTGCCCTAGCAATTCCCTCAGCATAGTTAACTACAGCAGGTCAAGTGAAAGCCCACTATGGAGGCTATAGACAGAATCTTGAACATTTTCCTTTTCGGCCAGACTCATGAAAAGACAGAATGAAGGAAGTTTTCCTAGTGGCTAGTTCTCTACAGTGGGACTGAAATTGGACAGGTGTGATCAGCATTTGACAACCTTTAGCCCCAACATGTAAAGGACATTACTCACCACCACTGTCCAAGGCTTTAGACTTCATGTGAGGCAAAAGAAATAAAAAACTGTTGTGTGCTCTCTGGGTCATGAGGCTAGAGGAAGTATGGCAGGAGCTGGCTCAAGAATGCCTGGTCAGAATCTTATTCCATTCATTCAGCGATAGGTAAACAGCATCCACTCTCTTAGCAGCCACAGAAGCATAGTTCAGGTGCTTCCAGACTGTAATTATGGTATTCTTAAAGCTTGACACCACAGGGAGGATGACCCAGGGCTGATCCTCCTTTCCAAGTCAGCTCAGTAAGATATTTATGGGAGCAATGAATTAGATGGGGGGCATAGTCTACTCCATGGAAAACATTACGAGCATTGGGGGTTCCCCAAAGAAAGGGCCATCTGGTTGGGAGTTTATGGAGGAGAAAATTCTTTGTCCTTACCTGTCTTGGAGATAACTTTTAGGTGTCTCAGACTTCTCATAAAAGGTAACTCCCTGCCCCCCGCCAAAATCTGCTCCACCAGGGACATGGCTCTGCATAACTGACTTGCGTGGGGTTGAACATGAGACAGGTGACTGCTGGGTGACAGGAAGTCACAGAGAAAAGACTTGAGAGGACCGCACCTGGTCCAATGCTGGCAACAAGCCATGTTCCCCAAGAACCCACATCTTAAATCTTTGTGGACCAGTCACAATAGAGTTCAAATATCAGACTGAAGTCAAAGCCCTGAAATGCAAGCCCTAGGGGTGGAAGAACTTGTAGATTCTTCATCACCTAGGTCACTGAAGCTTACAAGACCTGGGTGGAAGAGAGAGACAATAGGAAAAGCATCTCTGACCCTGACTACTAAGTGCTATCACTGAGGTACAACAAGGTGATGACAGAAGCTGCTTCCAGGGATCACAATAATCGAACATAAGAAGGGTAGTGCCTACATCCTTGGATAATCCTCTCTTTATAAGCTGGTTGTTAAAGATGTGCCTTTTCTGGGACCCACTCTGTTTTCTGAGTTAGAAAATGTGTGTGGGCTTTATCTCTTACTAGTTGGAAATGACCTTTGTGTTATGTAAAAACTGAAGGGCGGTTTCTGAAATGGGAATGTACTTTATGTACTTAGCAGAACATTAGATTTACCTGGTCTCTGTCTGGAAGCAGGAGACTGGTGGACTGGTCACCTGTGGCATTTTTCCTTGGCAAGATGTACTCCTTGCAAGTTCATGCCCCCCCCCCCATGTCCCATGAAGCCTTGTTACTGAGGGAAGGATTCCACATAGAGTAATGATGATTAACAAATATATATATACATACACACTCTAAAAGAAGGTTTTATATATATATATATATATATATATATATATATATATATATATATATATATATATATATATATTTATATATATACACACACACACATACATACATACACACTCTAAAAGAAGGTAAAACTAGGAACAATGTGTTATTATCCAACTACAGACTGGGAAACCTATACCATCACTAGTGCACAAGCAGAGAGATTACTAGACCTTGTCGATACAAATGTCTTGGAACAATTAGTCACAGTACCCACTAAGGACAATATCTTGGATCTTGTCCTTAGTAATGTGGGAGCATCTTGCACCATCCTTTGCTTATCTTCATCACTTGCTAGATCTGATCATAATGCAGTCTCCTTCGAAATAAAACTGAAACCAGAGATCCATTCACTCAAGGTACCTTTAGAAAGTTCTTTAAGACAAATTACCTACTCATACGTGATACTTTGTCAAGCTTCAAATTCAGTTAACTCCACTGAATATGCAGAAACCTACACCACCATACTATACCAGCATGTAAACAGCTGCAGAGATGCAGCTGTACTCTGCAGGAATAAGTACAGGACAAAGCCTAGGAACAAACCCACATGGTGGAACCATAATGTCAACAAACTTTATAATAAAAGAAAAAGAATTTTGGCCAAAAGTAAGACGAGTAATTCCCAGAATTTAGAACCCTTCTTACTGAAATAAACATCTCAGGAGTTAAAAATATCCACCAGAGCCAAGTTTGAAGCTAAAATAGCTATCCAAGCCAAAGATGATCACAGGGCACTTTTCAGTTAAGTTTGCAATCTCAAAAGCACAATGCAGCAATGTGCTGAGCTGACTGTAAACAATGTTACCTACAATGACACAGTAGAGTTAGCGAACCTACTGGCCAATAAATTTAGCTCCAACTTTACCCCTCTATTCACTCCAGCTGTCCCTCGAGACATACACAAAACTGGCTCGTCTCCAGCTATTGCACAAGGCCAAATCCTGAAAGTGCTATCAAAAGCTTAAAGGACTGCATCAATGGGTCCTGACAATATCCCATGATGAATCTTAAATAGCATGAAGCACGATAACTCTGTTCAATCTCAGCCTCCATAGAGGTTTTGTACCAAGTGAATGGAGAACAGCAACAGTCATTCCCCTGCATAAGGGAGGACCCATCCATACACTTAGGCAACCTATAAGTCTGCCCAGCTTCATATGGAAAGACTTATCATGGAACTAATCAATCAGAACATCGAATCGAAATCAAATACCATCATGGAAGTATTGAATAGAGAAAATTATAAAGCAATTAAGACAAGAAGTGTCACTGTTATAAGATTATAGAGGAAGGAATAGATCAACAAAAATACTAAGATAGATGTGATTAAAGCAATGCACAGTATTAGAGAAGAACAGGATCTATCATGCACTATCGCAAATAACAAACTAAAAATTTCAGCACAGGCGGAAAAACTTAGACGATACACAGATAAATATAAGGGAAAAGTACAAAATAAGCAATTTATTGATGACCCAAAAAAGTTTTATAGAGAATTGGTAAATAAGGTAAAAGGAACTGAAAGACCGCCAAAAAAGAGGAAGTAGATACATTTTGGAGAAGTATCTATGAAGATCCTGTGGAACATAAAGATGTTAAATGGACAGAAGAAGTAAAAGGAAGAATAAGAAGTTTGAAGGTACAGGATATGAAATGGGATGAAATAACAGTCAGAGAGATTGAAACTAAGTTAAGAAAAGCCTCTAACTGGAAAACCCCAAGCCCAGATGCAGCACCAAACTTTTGGTTAAAAGTATTAACATCTTTGCAGGAGGATTTAGCCATGAGTAAGAACTAATTATATGTGCACCCCAAACAGACACTAACATGGCTAACAACAGGCAAAACAATGCTCTTACTTAAGAATGAACCTGCAAGCTATCCTAAAAATTATAGACCAATAACTTGCCTTCCGACGACGTATAAACTATACAAGAGAATTGATGCCAACAGAGTTCATAGCCATTTAGAACAAAACTCAATTATGGCAGTAGAACAAAAGGGCAATAAAAGAAAGTCATATGGAAGAAAGGATAATTTATTGTTAAAGTTATAGCGGAGAACTGTAAAAAGGGGAAGAATCTAAAAGCATTTGATAGTATCCCACATTCATGCATAAAAAAAGTGCTTAAAAATGTATAAGATACACCCTACACTGCTTGCCTACATTACAGTAACCATGAAATAATGGCAGACCACTTTGCAATTAAGCCATGATAAAGGACAGATTATTATCATAGGGATAAAAATTCAAAGGGGGATATTCCAGGGTGACACTCTGTCACCGTTGCTATTCTGCCTTGCCATTAATCCATTAAGCTGTTTACTTAACAGCTTAGGCCATGGCTACAATTTGGCTCCTGGAATTCATCTTCTCTTTGTCAATGATTTAAAACTGTCTAGCTCATCAGATGAGGAACTGAAAGCACAGATGCAGGTTGTCAAAACTTTTTCAGATGATATTAGAATGTCATTTAGTCTTCATAAAAGTGCAAAAGCAACCTTTAAAAAGGTAAAACTGCAACACCAGGGAAAACATTAGTTTGGGACAAGAATGTGACATAAAAGAACTTGAGCAAGAGGAAGTGTATAAATACCTGGGAACTGATGAAGAGTCGTCAATAAAACATGAACAAATGCGAATAAAACTCAGTAAGGAATACTTTAGAAGACTTAAATTAATTCTGAGAACAGCACTGACATCTAGGAACAACATCCAAGCTATAAATCTATTTGCTCTTCCTGTCCTAATGTACAGTTTTGGAATGACTGACTGTCCCCAAAAAGTGTTGCATAGATTAGATATTAAAACAAGAATGATGCTTCATGCTCACCAAATGATTTATAAAAAATCAGTGTATACCAAGATTATATATTCCCCGTTCTGAAGGAGGGATGTGCCTCCTTGAAATTGATTACATGTACAGATCTGCAATCGTGGGACTCCACACATATCTACTGACCTCACAAGATCCAAATGTAGTGAAAGTTTTGAAAAATGAGGAGAATAAATCTAAGATGATTTCTCTGTTTAATTTAGCAGAAGCATATCGACATCAAGCAGGAATGGAAATCATACCAGAAGTAGATGAAAAACAGGCAGCAACTGAATGTGCCAAAAAAAACAAAAGAAAGAATATAAGGTGAAGGACCAGATGAGAAGGCAAGAAATGTGGAAAAAACATAAATATAGTTGGAAGTATAGAAATCTTCTGGAAGAGCCTCAAGTTGATCAAGAACGAACGCAGGAATGGTTAAGGAGAGGAGAATACAAACCAAGAAATGAAAGGTTAATATTGGCAGCCAAGATACTGGACTATATGTACATGCTGGTTTACAAAGTCCATTGAACATGTGGGAGAAACAGATAAATGTAGGTTTTGTAAAACCAAACTGGAAACAGTCACACACCTTGTTGCTAGTTGCGACACACTAATGGCAGAAGGACTGTATACTGAAAGACATAATAATGTGGCGAAACTGTTGCACTGGCGATTGTGCAAATATTATGGTATTGAAGTGGCTGAAAAACACTGGAAACATGAGCCACAAGGCATCATAGAAAATGATGAAGTTTATACCACACGGGATCACCCATTTCTAACAGTTCAGAAGACAGCTGCTAGCAGATATAGTGGTCCAAGAAAAGAAGACAAAAGTAGCATTGAAATCGACACACCTAGTGACTACAGTGTCTTACGGACAGAGAGACACAAAGTCATAAAATACCAGGATTTGCAAGCAGAAACGAGAGCAATGTGGAAGAAAGATACCCAGACAGTTCCAATAACAGTAGGAGCAATGGGTCTTATAAAAAAAAATTACAATCATATTTAGATATGCTACCAATCCATGAAACTCTGTACGAACTGCAGGAGGAGTCATTACTGGGCACATTGCAGGAGCTGCGAAGAGCACTACTGGCTGACATGAAAGATTGAAACAATACTAATTTCATGAACTTTAATCGTACTTTGACTTAGGAATGGGGTCCATTCCTGTTATGGTATTAGAAACCCAGAAGACTTGGAGAAATTAAAAAAGACATAGGGAACCTCCAAACACCGTACCCATCTCAGTTTGGATTCATCAAGGGTAGGTCATGCTTATTCAACTTGGCAGATTTTTTTGAAAAGGTCACCAAAACAGTGGATGAAGGTTAAATGGTAAACACTGCATAACTTGACCTGACCAAAGCTTCTGGCACAACTGGCATAGCAGAAAACCTAAACAAACTTCTGTGTCACTCGCTGGATTGCCAACTGGCTCACAGACTGCATCAACAGAACAGTTTGAGGGACAATTATATCTTGCAGTGGAAACCGCTGCTCTGGAACAGACTCCCTCATCCACATAAAACAGAGTTCATTCCTGTCCATATTCAAGTGCAGCTTAGATCTATGGATGAGCAACAGAAAATTTATCCCAGGACTGCCGCTGTACTGCTTACTAATGGACAGAGGCAGCTCCTAAATGCTTTACACCATGCACCAGTTCCTTCAAATTATCTATGGTATGATCACAGTTATTCGCATTAGGGGTAATATATATTTATCAACCATGGGAAGGGTGAGGCCTATCAGCACAAAAGGGAAATTAGCTAGGCTTAAAATGTCCCGCAAGTGCAGTTAGCCTAATACTTAACTATGAACCTATAATAGGAAACATGGTGAGTAAACAAGGCCTCCAGCGTTCATATAGATTTCTTCAAAAATTACAGTCTGTAGGGAAATCACATGGATCCAGCTGAGATTTTTTCACACTTGACTGTGATCCCAAAGACGGACACAAATGGAGAAAAAACTGTCTTGTTGTTAGAAGTTTTTCCATAAAGGATGCCGCTATGAACCAGTCATTCCAAGAAGGGAAAGGTCCTCACACCTAGCAGTCATATGTGCACTGGGACTGCAGATGCATTTGGTGAATACCAAGGGATGCCTGCCCGAATGGCAGAGTTCAAAATTGATAATGAGTGGCCCCCACCAGAAAGCTCCTAAATGGCTTCACTGTTTTGATGTTTAGGTATGCGTCCAAAAGATCCCAAGAGCACATCCAGTCTCCTGTCCACAGTCACGGTAGGATGACCTGCACTGGACCCAACTGTAATGAATCCTTCACATATTAATTCAGTCGATTTAAGTTGAGGATTGGTTTGAGGTACTGAGTCTTTTTGGGCACCAAGAATTAAGAATGCAATCTGAACCCTCTATGGTCTGGTGGGACCTCTTAAATGGATCATTTGTAGAATATTGTATACTCCTGTTGTGCTGGGGATGGATATTTGGGCATTATCATAAATTATATACGTGTGTGTCTATATATATATATATATATATATATATATATATATATATATAGAGAGAGAGAGAGAGGCAGATACAAGGGAAAGTAGTCCCTTGACTGGCTCCACAGTGGAACAGGACAGTTGGGTAAACTGCCATGATTTATTCAGATAAGACACTTAAAAAGACGCTTTGAAATCCTTTTGGTGCAGGCCACCTCTGCCTCTGGAACAACAACTAGATGAGAAAACTCCCCTATCGTGAGATCCTCTGTTATACTGTCTCTGCTAGGGCTATTGGGACTTTATATGTTTTTGGCACCTTTGGCATCTTTTACGTTTCTTTGCAATGACTGTCGCAGGGCTGAAACTTTAACCCCCCCCCCCCCAAAAGATGGGAACATTTTGCTCACACTGAGATAACTTGTCTTTGACTTTTTGCTCAAAGAAATTCCATCAAAGGGAGCTCTGACCAAAGCCACCTTAAAGTGATACGCAAAGTCAGTCAGATCGAGCCAAGCTGGCTGCTGCACTAGGATGCCTCACCTCACCACTCTTTCTGCCTCACCTGTTGCATTATGAATCAGTTCCATGGGCAGTGAAGAGACAAACATAATAGTTGCCACTTGGCTCTCCAACAAAGATCTCAACACGTAGGCAATTGTTTCAGAATATCAGTCATTTTTTTTTTCTGTAGTTCAATGCCCTAACTGAAAAAGTACCAGCTGGATAAACAAGCCTTCTGAGTTTGTTCATCAGCAGACATTCCTTTTTGGAGGATGGGTAATGTGAGCATCTCCTTGGACTTCACTGTTAGCGGTAGCAGACAACACTATGGAATCTACAAGTGGTTCGTTGCTCCAATGTTGTCTATCTTTGAGGGTCCATTTTGTGGATAGGCTTGACCACATTCTCTTCTTTTTATACTTGCAGCACACCGTGTCTATCTGGGGGTGGTACTACATATAGGTCTCCTGCAAAATTTCTTCTTCTGGGGAGATGGGTCTATTGGCTAGGATTTCCCCTGCTTCATCATCCCCAAGTTTATCAAATGTGGATTCTTCAGGAGGGAACTTGGGGGAAAACAGGCCCTTCATCAAGATCCGAGTCTGAGGAGGGTGACAACATACAGAAGTCCAGGTGCTTTCTTTTGCATCACCTATTGCTTGGAGGGCTCAGTGGGAACTTGCCTGAATTCTCTTGCGAAAAAGGTGCCCAGACTTCAGCAATCTTGGCCCACAGCAGAACTACCACCAAAGGTGGTTAGGGATTCTTCTCTAGTCATCCTAGACACAGAAGGGATTTAGATGACACCATACTGTACTTCACAAATGCCATCAATTGCTCTCAATTAAGCTGAATCAGGCCCAGAAGAGATCTTTAATAGTGAAAAGATGTTACTGATACTGTGTGCAATGACAAAAATCTTAAAAGCTCATGTTCAGTGGAAAAGTTCCCAACTCTTCTCCTCAGAACAGAGTCATAACTACCTGATAACTTCTGTCAAGGAAGAGAAGAAGAATTACTGGAGCTAATAAAGTAGAAGGTCCTGGACAAGAGGACAGGTGGAATTTCTAGGCACCTTGGCAGGTAATAGTTTTACTAAAATAGGGATATCTCATTCATCCATCTTTTTCTCTTTCAACTTTGCTTGACTAATTGGTTTTAGAAGCTGCTTGCCCTTGTCCAAAGCTCACTCTCTCTCTTTTTCCTGGAATGTTTAACCTTAAAAGCCATTTCAAACCCAACTTGTTCGCCTATCTAGTAATGTCCTATAAATAAAGTTCTTTCAAATGGTGCAGTCAAGCAAATCAGCATCTATTACTAGCCTAACATCAAGACACAGTATGCACATGTTGTGGGGGTCTTGGGGAGGGATTTTATGTTGACAATCCTTACTTTTTATTTACCTCTTTCTCCATATTTGCAGTCAAACTGATAAGATCTCCCATAGTACACAATAATGCTAGATGGCCGTTACCCAAAAACACTAGGCCTAGATGTCAAGGCTGTACCAAAACTTTCACATAACAAAAAGTACAGTTTTGTACCTACCATAAATGTAGATGTTCGAGGATTCCATTGCTGCAGTCCTTACTATTGGGTATAGTCCGCATCCAGTCGGCCCGAATACCAGAGTATAAGGCTGACGTCGGTCAGGGCGCATTAGACTGACGTCAGTACGTCAGGGTACTAATGCGCATGACCGGCGTCATATCCTCAGTCTTTTCTTGCCCCAGATGTCAGAAGACCCTAAAAAGACAAGGCCCAAAATACCTGCACCAAAACATGAACAATATATACAAAAATATAAGCAGGTAAACACACCTACACAACCACCCCTAAACACAGAGGGAAGGAGGGAGGGTAAATTGGACTGCAGCAATGGAATCCTCGAACATCTACATTTATGGTAGGTACAAAAATGTACTATGTGCTTCGGTTCCCCTTGCTGCAGTCCTTACTATTGGGTAGAATCCCAAAGCAGAGGTAAGGGAGGTTGGCAAATCATAAAGAAGCAGGAGCTGACAACATGCCTTGCAAAACAGCTGTGGCAAAACCAGCCCTAGACTTAGAGTAGATAGGAAGGTGATAATGCTTAGAGAAAGTATGCACTGAACTCCAAGTAGCTGCTTCCAAAATATCCTTAGTTGCCACCCGCCGTAGAAATGCTGTTGAAGTGGCAGTAGCCCTAGTGGAATGAGGCCTAAACCCAGCTGGAACCTCCTTGCCATGATGGGAATAACAAAATGCAATGCAAAAGCCAATCCACCTAGAAATAGTTTGTTTTGACACAGGCTTGCCCTGCGAACTCAAAGCAAAAGAAACAAACAACTGCTGAGACTGCCTAAAATCCTTAGTCCTGCTCAAGTAATAACGCAATTGCCTGTGTACATCTAAAGTATGCAAAATCTTTTCCCCTTTATTTTGGGGGTCTGCAAAAAAAAGTAGGCAAATGAATAGTTTGGTTTAAAGCCACACTAGAAACCACCTTAGGCATAAAGGAAGGATTAGTACGTAATGATACCCTATCCTTATGGAAAATCAAAAAGGACTCGACTGCCATAAGGGCCTGCAACTCAGACACCCTTCTTGCAGAAGTAATAGCCAACAAAAAAGCAGTCTTCCATGACAAATATTTCAATTCAGCAGTAGCCGCAGGCTCAAAAGGTTGTAGAGTAAGTTTTTCCAACACAAAATTGAGATCCCAAGCAGGAGTAGGAGCTCTACGTGGGGGTCTTATATTTTTTGCCCCTCTAAGAAACTGCTTGAACAAAGGATGCGAAAACAATGGTGGGTCACAATCATAGTGAGCTGAGATTGCTGCAGCATGAATCTTAATGGAAGAGAAGGACAGACCCTTGTCCAGTAACTCAGTAAGATATTGAAGAGCCATACTCAAATTAGGCTCAGAAATCTCCAAATTCTTTGCTTTTCTCCAAAATAAAAATCTCTTCCATTTTGCTGCGTACACTTTCCTTGTACTAGGTCTTCTAGCTTCCATAATCACATTTAAAACTTGTTGAGGAAGTTGAGACCTGCTGTGGTTCAACACAGAATATGCCAGGCTGTCAGATGAAGAGAGTGAAGCTTGACATTGAGCAGATGATCGTCCTGCTGGGATAACAGATGTGGAATCAAAGGTTAAGGCCATGGAGGCTTCTTTACCAGACTCCGTAGTAGAGGGTACCAGTGTTGCCGAGGCCAATCTGGAGCTATCAAAATCATCCTTGGCCCGTCCTGTCTGACCTTTAACAGTACCTTTGGAAGAAGAGGCAGAGGTGGAAAGGCATACACATGAAGGTTTGTCCAACTGAAAGACAGAGCATCCACTTTCCAAGCTGTGTGATGAAACCCCTTTGTGCAAAACTGTGGCAGCTGGTGGTTTAGTGGAGAAGCGAACAGATCTATGTCTGGAGTTCCCCATGACACTGTCAATATCTGAAATACATGAAGATCCAGTTTCCACTTGTGGGGATCCATGATTTGTCTGCTTAACACATCTGCTAAGGAGTTCTGTGCTCCTGGCAGAAACCTTGCCTGAAGAGTTAGGTGCAAGCGTAGCGCAGTCTCCCATAAAATCATTGCTTGCCTGCATAGAGGATAAGAATGTGTTCCCCCTTGTTTGTTGAAGTACCACATGACAGTTGTGTTGTCTGTCAGAATCAACACCTGCCCTGGAAGAAGTAACTCCTTGAAAGCTATCAATGCGAACTGGACTGCTAACATCTCCTTCATGTTGATATGTAGATGCTGTAGTCTGGCAGGCCACTTGTCTTGTATCCACTTTCCATTTAGATGAGCTCCCCAAGCAATGTCTGAGGCATCTGTCGGTAAAATCTGACTCGCCTCTGGCCGGGTCACAGAGAGTCCCTTGTTTAGGTGACATTCCTGAGCCCACCACAAAAATTCTCTTTGAAGGCAAGGTATTATTTGAATGACAGTGTCTAAATCCTGGCAGTGCTGTGTCCATACATTTTGAGATACCATTGTAACTTCCTCATATGCAGTTTGGCATTGGGAAGCACCAGAATACAAGATGCCATGAACCCTAATGCTTGAAGGACTGTCTCTGCAGTCAGCACGGACTGATGAGATAGTTGATGGAAGTAAAGTGATAGACTCTTTTGTTTGTCCGGGGTTAAAAAGGCCATCTGGGCTGCTGTATTCAGTCTCACACCCAGAAAGCACATGTCTTGAGAGGGTACTAGACTGGACTTTATTTCGTTCACAGAATACCCTAGGCATCTTAGCACTGCTATAAGATATTCCAGATGCTGAAGAAGGTCTTCCTTGTCTTGAGCCAGAAACAGGCAGTCGTCTAAATAAGGATAGATTTGTAGCCTGAAGTAAGCTATCACTGGAGCCAGAACCTTTGTGAATACTCTGGGCGCAGTAGATAAGCCAAAGGGCAATGCAGAGAACTGATAATGAGAATCTCCAGCTCGAAACCGCAGATACTTCCTGTAACTTAGCCTGATAGGCACATGAAGGTAAGCTTCCTTGAGATCTAAAGTTACCATCCAGTGATCTTTGCCCAGCAGGGGTAAAAGCTGTTGTAACGTCAACATCTTGAACTTGGGAATGTCCAGATAAGTGTTGAGGAGAGATAAAACCAAAAGCAGTCTCCACGTGTTCCCCTTCTTTGGTACTAGGAACATGCGAGAATAAAATCCTAGGCCCCTTTCTGATACAGGGACTGGCTGAATGATGTCCAACACCCATCTGTCTTGAGTAATTAAATCCCAACTTTCTTTGAAAAGAGACAGTCGTCCTTCCAAAGGAGCTGCCAGACGAGAATCTACTGGCAGCTGAAAAGGCAGGTCATTGGGTCTGTTTACGAAAGGACTGACCCCTGCCCTCACCAGAAGTCTGAGCAGGTGAACTCCCTGATCTAGGCCTAAAAGAACCTTGAGCCCTGCCCCTACCACATCTAGACCTACCCCTAGACTGGGAATCATAAGCAGGATATGTCCACCCCTTAGCAGGCCAATTTCTACTAAACTTCGGTGGCTGTACCTGCAAAAAATCTTTAACAGTTTGCATAGACTTAGCTTTGTCCTCCATTTTCTTTAAAACTGCTTCCACAGGTGAACCAAACAACACATCAGACTGTAAAGGAGCATCCAAAATCCTTGTCTTAACATGCTCAGCCAAATTTTGATCCCTCAACCAGGCATGCCTGCGAAGAACAGAACTAGTGGCAGCCACCCTCGAGGAGGCCTGCACAGCATCAAAACCACATTGCAAAGAATGCTTGCCCACTTGTTCAGACACATAAACTAAATCCAGCAAGTCTTTACAATCAATACCTTCCGCCAAAGCATCCACCTTAGATTTCAATTGTGAAAGGAGATAATTTTGATATTTCAGCATGTGAAACTGACAATTCAACGCCTCATGGCTAGAGTGGAAGAAGTATATACTTTCTTACCCCACCTATCTAACGCCCTTGCCTCTTTGTCAGTGGGAACAGGATTTTTAACCACAGAGGCCTTAACACCTTTAGGCCCCTGAGAAACAGTTTCTGGGTCCGCCCTAGGACTCTTAAACAAATACTTATGAGCTTGGGCACCCTATAGTACCTATCAGGTTTAACAGGAGCAGGAGGCAAAGAATCAGGGTTCAGGGAAGCCTCTGCAAAACATCTTCCACCACATTCAACACAGGAGGTATAGCTAAGGGCCTATGCTGGGGTAAAACAAGAATTCCCTAAGCCTCTTCCTGGAATCAGAGTAATCCTGGCCTTCCCATTTAAAGTGCTCCCTCATGGAATGCAGAGTCTCTGAAAATGAAAAATCCTCAGGAGGAGAAGCCAAGGAGTGGCATCATCCACATCAGAATCAGAATAATGAGGATACTCCTGCAAATCTTCCGCAGAAGACTCAGAAGCCCCTGAACCCTGTTCAAAACTGTCAAACTCTGGTTCCACTCTAGGCCTCTTATCAGGAGGGCCCATAGAACCTCTAATCATAGTAATCAAATCTTCTGCCATTTTAAGCATATGTTTCTTAGGTACAGAACCCGAAAGGCTAGGAGAAGCCCCTACTGAAGCTGAAGTTGCCCTACCTCTAAAAGAAGTTTTGGCAACAGAAGGAGAGGCTCTAACTACTTTGGGAAGAGAGGGAAGAATAGTTACCTGAGAAGCCCCCTCAGCCTGGCCTGCCTCCTGAGAGGGTACATCCTGTAACAGTAAAGTTTCTGCCTGAGACTCCATAGAAACTCCTGGCAAAACCTCTGGCTCCACTGAGCCACCTAAAGAACCGACGTCTGGGACTGCCGGTTCATCAACCCTAGGCTTCGCTGTTCTGTCCTTGCGCTTCTTGGACGAAGCGGGCGTCGGAGCATCCGACGGCATTTTATAATTGCAACGCTTCCCAAACACTAATCTGGCACAGTCTAACCTCCTCTTAATAGTGCGTTTGTTAAACCTAGCACAAGAGCGGCAACCAACAACGTCGTGCTCAGGCCCTAAACAAGGTATACACAATGTATGGTAATCCCTATGAGGTATTTGTTTCCCACAAGAAATACAGTTATTCACTTTTTCTGACATCCGGTTAAATACTGAGGCAAGAAAACCAAAATGTTCCCAACGGGTACTTAGCCAACTCTGATTCGGTCTGAAACTCCGGTTTCGGAAATATTTCAGAACGCCAACCTGCACTCGCAAAACTGCTTCTGCATCGGACCACGCGGCAAAAAAGACTGAGGATATGACGCCGGTCATGCGCATTAGTACCCTGACGTACTGACGTCAGTCTAATGCGCCCTGACCGACGTCAGCCTTATACTCTGGTATTCGGGCCGACTGGATGCGGACTATACCCAATAGTAAGGACTGCAGCAATGGAAAACGAAGAACATCTGACAAACTGCACTTCAACAACTAACAATAACATACCACTATAGTAAACAGAAGCAAAAATATAAGGAGGAAAGTCAGATTTTTTTTCCTATGAGAGATAGGGAGGGAATAGAGAGTGAAAAAAAGATAAATAATGAAAAGAGCAAACAACTTAGCAATCAAGTCCTGTAGGTAACAGTACACAGTCTGACAGCAACAACACAAAATGTATACACTTGCATGCCAAAAAAGTATTAGACTCCCATGTTAAGACTCAGGGGAATGAGAACATGCTGTAGCTCACATGATGGCAATATGATCTGGAATCCTTCTCTCGGGAGCAGGAGTTTATGGCACAGGAGATGAGCTTGGAAGGCGCAGCTGACATATAGGAGAAGGTGTCAGAAGCAACTAGTCCACCAGTTTCCACAGTCCTGACAGGACCAGATTAAATCAACAGGGTACTGCATTGTAGTGAAACCCACAAAATTCACAAGCAAAGACATTCCAAATAAGGAATCATCAAACCGGAAATAATTTAGCACTTTTGTCACTGTTCAGTCAAAAGATTTCCTTAGAATAACTGTTAATTTTGCTGCTTTCATTTTGTAAAATACACAATAAGTGTCACTAAGGCCAGGAAGTAGGTTACCCCCAATCTAGACTGCTAACACGATGCTTTGGTTTCTTTTTTTTAAACAAGAAACATCTTTATTAAATTATAATGTATGACAAACAATCATACATTTATATAAATGAAAACAAACTATATTGACATAATTTTAGTTGCAAACATTATAGATATCACTTCCAATCTATCCAGTCACTGTCAGTCAAATATTACACAGCTTGTTCAAATCCTACCTTCTTTTAAACCTTGTTCCTCTTCTGCATTTATTGTTCCCACAATTCCAATTTTTTTCTATGTAATTTGCTCCTACCCTTTTCTACAGATCCCAATTCGTTATTTTACCTCTGTTACTGTATTCACCACTTCTAGTAAAGTTGGTTTAGACTTTGATTTCAATTTTCTAGTAATTGCTTTTTTGGCAGTCACCATAATTAGACTCAGCAAGGTCTTACTATGTTCTAGGCAATTCTGATTCTGAATCATAGCTCAACAAACTCATTTCCCTAGTTACAACAATTTGCTCAGCCAGCCTCTCTAACAGAGCTCTCTGCAAAGAATCTTTAAAGCCTGTCAATTCATTACACTCCCAGAAAATATGTTCACAATTAATTCTTTCTTCCCCATCACACCTCCAACATTTGCTATCTACCCGAGAAAAAATGCTTTGTGGAGTCTACTTGGTGTATAAAAATACCTATGTAAACACTTACAAGCAAAGATCCTAAATCTTCTAGAAGTTGTGTATTTGCCAGACATACATCTGCCTCCAATTGGTTCTTTGTGAATTGCTTATCCAATATTATTCTTTGATTTTTCATCAAGTTATTTACACCCCTTTGTAAAGTTACACAATCCATTTGATCTATTACAAAAAAGAAAATTCAATATTTGTACAATTTTTAGAATGTTTACGCAGTGCATTTTTTAATCATTCTTTTTGATGGCTAGCACATGCTCATATATTCTCTGTGATAATTGTCTCAGTGTTTTACCTACACAGAATGCAATATATATAAGCCCAATGCTGTTGCAAGCGTAGCAGTGTTTAGTTCCAATTGTTTTGTCATAGTTTTAATGCCACCATATGGGCTATTGGAAATACAACTACAATGCATACAAAACCCACAGGCAAAAGTGCCAGTCTTTCACACATAAGAGCTCTCGTTACACTTTTATTTTCCATTTTCACTTTAAGGCTAGCATTTCTTTTCTAAGAAAAGTAAGGTTTGTCACCCACTTTTCAGTATTTTCATTTTTTTTAGGAACATTTTCCAATTATCACTTAAAATTCTCTATGTTTTTGCTGTCTCCTGAGAAATCCAAGCCAGAGGATATATTTACACATCCCTTAAGCTTCTCTTTACCCTCCATGATCTGTGCGTTAGTACAGGCAAACATTGCGTCTGCCTTTTTTTCCTTTATCTCCTTGAAAACATAATCCATCTTAGCCATGTCACATTCTCTAACTCAAAACAAATTAAGGCCTGGGTTGTTTTACTCAGCCCAAACTTGCCTGCCACTTGGATATCACACTTGCTGTCCACCCTTTGCCTTGCAATGCAGTGACCCCATAAGCTGGGTCTATGCAGCCTTTATTGGGGGTGAGCCTAGCTAGCTACTTTGATTTCTTAAATTTCTATATGGTCTTTCATTGGTACTAGAGGTGGTCCAAAGAGCTGCTGCAGGGGTAAATTAATGTTTGAAATCTGCTGTAAATAAATGAAGATTATATACTTAAAATAACAATGGATCATTTTTCATCCCAGTCCATCCGATACAACTATTTGGAACTGGAGCAACCTGCTGGATCTGATCCAGACATTTCCCAGTATTATAGTACAATACTAGGTAATCAACCAAGGGGGTCTTTTGAAGCCCAGCCATGCTTTGCTATAAAATTTGATAGTTATTGGTTTATGGGGGGTATATAAACTTTGGCATGGATGGCCAAGCATATACAAGCTTCATCTCTCCATGACAGCCACAGGTGCTAGACCAGGTGTATTTTACAGTTCCCCATCCGTTGATTCAAGTTTCCCTTGAATTAAGTGCAGGGATGAACTTTGCTCCACATGGATAGGAAACATGTTCCAGAAAACAGGGAGCCTCAACACCTCATACATGTCACTCTGGCATATCCTATTTAAGTTGCAGGTAAGGTTTAAGTTCCTGGATTAGGTGTTCATGATGCTATTTGTTTTACAGATGTGCAACAAGCCCATTAGGGCTGGATCGGAGTATGCTTTGTAGGCCAGGCAGAAGTCACTCTCAGCAGCCTGTGGACTCCAAATATAAGGTCAAGACTTTGAGGCAGTCTTCAAAGGACATGTCTTCCACACCACTTATTATTTTTGTGAGGACTCTATGTGGAGACACCAGTTGTTGCACATGCCTGGCCAGGTACATACCAAAGGGGGCAAAGTACGCAATTACTTATATGAGAACAGAATAAAATGGAACAATGTCATGTCTGGATCTAGATGCTAGTTGTTCAACACAGACTAAGTTCTTCTCTACAGTAGACACATAATGGTCAAATGCCAAATAGTAGTCTACATACGTTCCCAAATCCATGATTACAGAGTCTACTCTTAGGGGTGCATTGTCAATGCAGCAATTTGCTGGGGCAGCCATCTTTCTAAAAGAAACTATGATGCATATTTTGGTTTTAAGTTTTAGACAATGACTCTGGCATCAGTTATTAGTCTATATCAGGCCTTCTTGGAGTATGTGTGTGTCTTGGTGGATTCAATAACTGGGCCCAATTAACAATCATCTGTAAACTTGGTCAGCCAGAGGCCCTTGTTCAGGGAAGAAGATGCTGAACAGGAGAAACCCCACCACTGAGCCCTGAGGCACCCCCCTACTAAACAGCTTTTTTTGTGGAGGGAGGTAGCCCTATTCTAACTTCTTGGGTCCTGTCTATAAGCTAGCTGGCTAACCAGCAGATGTTACAGGGGTTTATACCTAGTTTAGTAAGCTTTTCTGCAATGCCTGATTGGGGTGGTGTGTCAAATGCCTTTGCCCACCTTCATTGCTTTGGTGACCTCCTTGAAGAAATCCACCAAGCTGAGTAGCCAAGACTTGTCCCCAACAAACTTGAACAGATATTGGTCCAGTGTCTATAGGTTACCTATGCCATCATTCAGGATATCGAAGATTATTCTCTCCATAGCCTTGCATATCAGGCTAGTCAGACTTCTGGGTTAGTAATTCACAGGGTCTGTGGATGGCCCACACTTGTGCAGTAGGGCAACAATTTCAGTCCTTCATTCATTTGGCATGAAGCCTGTTTGGAGGCTGTGGTCAAATAGTGCTTGTACTGTCCTTGATAATTCATGTTTCATACCATTAAGAAGGCAATCTGGAATATTACTGAGACACATCAAAGCAGTGATCTTGGCCTTGAAGAGTGTCTTTAATACCTGCTCTAGTGAAAGTTCGGGGAGTTATGATCCGTGAAAAACATCTGGCAGGGAGAAAGGAATTAAACCTGGAGTCAAATCTGCTGGCCAGGATGTCTGCTGTATCTTCAGGCTCCATATAGGTGGCATCATTTAAAATTAATTTGGTACACTGTGGTGTATTCCCTTTGAAGTTACAGACATAACTGAAGAAAGCTTTGAGACTGTCTTTTGCCTGGGAGGCTAATTTTACCTTAAATTTGGCTTTGGTGGTCTTGAATAGCCCCCCAGGTTACTTGTTTAGGTTGTTGAGGGATTTATTTTTACGATGCTGCACAATGCACCTCTTAATTCTTGCCCTAAGTTAATAGGTGTTTACTAGGCTAATGACCACAAGGGCCTTTTTAAGCCTAGCCATTAATCCCAAATCTCTGACAAGTTCTGGTACTCTCAATATGTGTAAGCAGGGGCTTCGGAGATGAAACATTTACAAGTAAGGACCTGGAAGATGAACCATTTACAGGTTGCTTGTGTCCATTAGAGACACAGGTGCCAAGCCAGGGATGAATTTTCTGTTCCCCATCCAACTGTCAAAGTTACACTTGAAATGGGTTAGGGAGGAACTCTGCTTCACACGCATGGGGAGCCTGTTCCAGAGATGGGGTAGTCTCTGGGATGCATACCTGGCTCTACAGCAAGTCCTATTTACATCAAAGGCAAGATTTAAGTCTTTAGAATGGGCAATTCTGGTGCTACTTATTTTATGGATATGCAGGAGGTCCATCAGAGTGGGGTCTGACAGTGCCCTGTATGCCAGATATAGATCTTACCTCAACAGCCTGTAGGAGACAGAATACAGGGATAGGGCCTTGAGGCAGTCTATATAGGACATCTGTATTCTTTTAGTGAGCAACCTCTGTACATGTTCCATTTGTTGGATATGCTTGGTTAGGTACATACCAAAGGAGGAATTGTACTGAAAGATAGGTCTGATGAATGCTGAATACAATGCAACACTGACTTCCTTGGACCTAGATGCCATATCTTTGTTTATAAGTTGCGCAACATTGAATGACTTTTTCACCACTGTAGACACATGAAGGTCAAAGGCTAGATTACCGTCTGTGTGTGTCCCTAAGTTCCTGACTACTGGGACAACTCTAAGGGGTGTGTGGTCAATATGAATTACCGACATGGATGACTTCCCGAAGGATACTACTATGCATTTCTTGGCATTTAATTTTAGTCCATGGCTCTGACACCAGTTGTTTGTGTGTGTCAGCCCTTCCTGGAGAACATTTATGTCAGTCTAGAATTCAATAACCGCTCCTAATTTACAATCATCTGCAAATTCAGTCAGCCAGAGACCACTGACATTGGCCTTGACTTCAGAGAAGTAAATGCCTGATATTCTATGACTTTGTCTCTCTGTACGCAAGACACTGTAGTCACTGGGTAAAGTGATTTCAGTGATCAATGCTACTTTTTTCTTCTTTTCATAGGTTCATAGGTTCATAGGTTCATAGGTTCATACTAGGCTATCTGCCCAAGGGCATTTATAAGCCTAGCCCATAGTTATGTGGCTTTCGCCACCCCTTTAGTTTGAATAAAAACTATGCCTATCATTTTTCTGTGCCTCTGTCAAGCAGTGACACTGAAGTAATCCCTGGGGTATATCTGCGATCTCCCATCCATTGGTCAAGATTCCTCTTGAACAAGGCCAGCGAGGTGCTCTGCCTCACATGTACCGGGATTTTGTTCCACAGCATAGGGAGTCTCTGGGTGATGAATCTGTCCCTCCAGCACGTTCTATTTATAACCGTGTCAAGGTTTAAGTCTCCGCCCTTGTGGTTCTGAGGGATCTAGATTTTTTGAGGTGAAGCATATTCATCAAATCTGGGTTTGACATGGCCTTGTATGTCAGGCACAGGTCACCTCTGAGCAAGCGGTATGAGACTGAATAAAGCTGGAGTTCTTTCAGTCGGGCAGCATAAGACATATTTTTGAGACCCTTTATCCTTTTGGTGAGGAACTTTTGGGGCCTTTCAAGCTGCATCAGGTGTCTGGTCAGATACATTCCGAACGGGGCATTGTACTCAATCATAGGTCTAATGAGTGATGAGTACAGGGGGACGATGACCTCCCTTGATCTAGATAGATTCTACTTATCTCTTATATGTTTATCCCCTACCTTATACTGGTACCCTGCCACAACTTATTTCTATTCTAATTTGTACATAGGTAATTTATATTTTATTCTCCATATGACAGTCTATTACCAGACCACTACATCTGGTTTTCTCGCATCTATCTTTTGGACTGCTGGTAATGGGTGATTCCATGTGATGCAGACATCATTTTCTATGATGCTCTGTGGCTCATGTTTCCAATGTTTTTCAGCCACTTCAGTACCATAATGTTTGCACAATCCCCGGTGCGACAGTCTTTCCACATTATTATGCCTTTCAGTATACAGTCCTTCTGCCATTAGTATGTCACAACCACCAAAAAGGTGCACGACTGTTTCCAGTTCTATTTTACAAAACCTATATTTGTCTGTTTCTCCCACATGTTCAATGGACTTTGTAAACCAACATGTATGTAAGACCACTATCTTGGACCACCAATATTAACCTTTCATCTTTTGGTTTGAATGTGCCTCTCCTTAACCATTCCTGCATTTGATCCTGATCAACATAAGGTTTTTCAAGAAGTTTTCTATACTTGCAACTTTATTTATGCAATTTCCATATTTCTTGCCTTCTCATCTGATCCTTCACCTTATACTCTTTCTTTTGTTTTTTTTTTTTGGCACATTCAGTTGCTGCCTGATTTTTATCTACTTCTGGTACGATTTCCATTCCTGCTTGATGGCAGTATGCTTCTGCTAGACTCTCACTACATTGGGGTCCTGTGAAGTCAGCAGATGTGTATGCAGTCCCACGACTGCAGATATTTATTTATTATTTTTATTTTACATTTTACATTTGTTAACCGGGCTAGTCTGGCTGGACACATGTCCATTTTCAGCAGAGGCCCGAGGAGAAAAGCTCCATTAACGTACTAGCAAACTTACAATACAAAGATCAAACAATCAAATAACAAATATCAAAACCAAAGACCCAAGCAAGCAAATTATATAAACATAATAGCAAATAAAGAAATCAAATTTTTATGTAGTTTAGTGAGATGCTGAGGGATTATAAACAGGAAAATAAAAACTGAGAGGCAACCTTCTTGAATGATTGCTAGAGTAAGACTGCTAGTAAATGCAGAAGTCTGGTAATAGACTGTCATATGGAGAGTAAAATATAAATTACCTATGTACAAATTAGAATAGAAATAAGTTGTGGCAGGGTACTAGTATAAGGTAGGGGATAAACATATAAGAGATAAGTAGAAAAGGTAGGAAAAGAACAGATGACACGATGTAAGGAAGGAAGAGAAAAGAAATGTTGAAAATGGGTCAGTAGAGGCATAATTAAGGGTAGAGAAGCAACCAGTAGAAGTGAAGGGGGGGGGGCTAGAAAGAGGAGAAATCATTGGTGAGCTCAGTCAGGATTAGCGCATGGGCATAGCTAGTGGGTTTGTAAATGGTTTCTTATTTTGTTTTTGAAAAGGTGAGGTGAGCTGATATATACATGTAAATCAATTTCAAGGAGACCCACACCTCCTTCGCAATGGTGAATATATAATCTCGGTATGCACTAATTTTTATAAATCATTTGATGAGCATGAAGCACCCTTCTTGTTTTCCAATTTAATCTATCCAACAACTTTTGGGGCCAGTCAATCACTCCAAAACTGTAAGTTAGAACAGGAACAGCAAATTGGTTTATAGCTTGAATTTTGTTCCTAGATGTCAAATCTGTTTTCAGAATTAATTTAAGTCTTCTAAAATATTCTTTACTACGTTTTATTCACATTTGTTCATGTTTTATTGTTGATTCTTCATCAATTCTCAAATATTTATACACTCCCTCTTGCTCAAGTTCTTTTATATCACATTCTTGTCCCATACTGATGTTTTCTTGGCACTGCAGTTTTCCTGCTTTAAAGATTGCTTTTGCACATTTATCAAAACCAAATGGCATTTGTGTATCATCTGAAAAAGTTTTGACTACTTGGAGTTGTGCTTTCAGTTCCTCCTCTCTTGAGCTATACAGTTTTAAATCACTGACAAAGAGAAGATGAGAAGTCTTTACACTTTGTTGTTTTCTAGGAGTCAAATTATAGCCATGGCCTAATCTGATAAGTAGACAACTTAATAGAATAGCGGGTGACAGGGAGTCACCCTGGAATATCCCCCTTTGAATTGTTATCCCTGGAATAATAAATTGTCCTTTACCATGGCTTAATTGCAAAGTGGTCTGTCACTGTTTCATGGTCACTGTAATGTAACTGATCAGTGTTGGGTGTATCTTATACATTTTTAAGCACTCTTATCCATGAATGTGGGATACTGTCAAATGATTTTTTGTAATCAATCCATGCCATACTTAGATTCTTCCCCTTTTTACAGTTCTCTGTTATGACTATTTAGTCACAAACGATCCTTTGTTCCATGTGACTTTCTTTTATTATCCTTCTGTTCTACTGCCATGATTGAATTTTCTTCTAAATGACTATAAACTCTGTCTGCATTAATTCCGGTGTATAATTTACATGTTGTCGGAAGGCAAGTTATTGGTCCATAATTTTTAGGATAACTTGCAGGTTCACTTTTAAGTAGGAGCATTGTTTTTTCCTGTTGTTAGCCATGTTGGTGTCAGTTCAGGGTGCACGTATAAATAGTTCTTACTTATGGCTAAATCTTCATGCAAAGATATTAATACTTTTAGCCAGAAGTTAGGTAATGCATCTGGGCCTGGGTTTTCCAACTGGAGATTTTTCTTAAACTTTATTTCAATCTCTCTGGCCGTTACTTCATCCCATTTCATATCCTGTACCTTTGAACTTCTTATTATTTCTTTTACTTCTATCCATTTAGCATCTTTGTTATTTCTGGCTCAGTACAGGTGGCCCCATTTACAATGAGCTCTGCATACAATTGTGCATTGCCTTTTGAGGTTGCAGACATAGCTAAAGAATGCTTTATGATTGTCCTTCGCTTGAAGGCCAAACTTACCTCAAATCTGGCTTTGGTAGACTATCTGCACTCTGAGTTGTTTGTTTAGTTTGATGAGAGTGGTTGCTGCACCTCCTAATTTTTGCCATGATTATCTTCCTTCTGTTATACAGCCTAATGATTTTGTGATATCGCTAGGGTGGCTTGTTTTTTTTTTAATTAGTGTCCTTCTTCCTGGTGGGTACAGCTGCCTCTATGCAGTTATTAACATGCTTGTATAGGGTTTCCATGAACAGTTCTGCACAGGCTAGCAGTGTTCTCAGGGTTTTTGGGGGCTTGAAATTTTGCCAGGTTATCACTTAATACAGAAAGTTAGCCTTAGAGTAGTTCCTGAATATTCCAGGTTTAGCTGGGAGTCCAGGTTTTATTTTTACTTCAAAGGAGACCATTTTGTGGTCTGACCTTAACAGGGTAGACATTACACTATGGGGTGTGCAACACTCTCCTATATCAATGACTATCAGATCCATTATGGTTGCACCCCTGGTTGGTGTGTTGAAAATCTGGTCCAGAGTTTGTGATTACAAAATCCAGGAATCTCTGTACCTGCATGCTTGGTATCGTATAGGATTCCCAGTCAATAGTGGGGTAATTAAAGTCACCCATGAATATGGTATTGGATTGGATGGTGAGCATTTCCAATAAGTTTAAATACATGGTATGGGTTTCCTGGGTCATAGAGGGGACCTACAGTTTGTAAGGAAGTGGTACTGGATTTTGCCTATGGTGATTTGAATTTGGAATACCACAAGTGAATTGTCCTGCTTGAACAGCCTTGAGGTATATTTATTTTTGATGTAAATCAAATTAATTTCTTCCTTTTTTATCCAACCTACTAAGGTCTGGATTCAAACAAGGCAGCTTTTTTTGAGTTGATCCTGTGCTTAATCTGCGTAGGTACAGCTATCTCTTTGCAGTTGTTAACACAATTATACAAGGCTTCTGTGAGCGATTCTGCATAGGGAGTGGTGCTGACAGGGTTGGGGGGGGGCTTGAAATTTTGCCAGGGTGCACTTAGTAGTAAGAAGTGTGCCCCAGAACAATTTCTAAAAGTTTTAGGGTTAGCTGGTGTCCTTAAGTTTTACCTTTACTTCAAAGCAAGAGGGAAGGTGCAATTTTCCACCATGTTTGTGAAGACGGGTCAAGGATGTTTGCACCCCTAGTGGGTGTACAAACTAACTGGCTAACATGTTTGCGTCTACAAAGTTCAGGTATATTTGGCCTGCATGTCAGGGAGTCATTTAAGATTCCCACGTTATACTGGCATAGTTAAAGTCGCCCATGAGTATGGTGTTAGGTTAAATGGGGAGCATCTCCGGTACATTTATGTATTGTGTTTTTCCTGGGTCATAGAGGGGGACCTATAGCTTGCAAGGACATGACATGAGACTTTTGTCTAAGGTAATTTGGAAGAGGAGAATCTCAAGCTTGTCATACTGATGGACCAGCCTTGACGTGTGTGTTTTTTAACTCATTAGTACCAAAGTGGTGTGGAATGTCACGCCTCTAGAAGCCTACGTGCATCTTGCATTCCAGAGCACTTTCTGAAAAATAAACTTAGAAAGGATAAGCTAAACAAAAGTAAACATTTTGTGATTAATAAAAGCTATTAAAACTGTGTAGACTGCAATGTTATCAATAAGAAGTATTTTTTTGTTGTGATAATGGTCACTGCATTCATTCTTTCCATAAATACTGTAATAGTTTATAATTCACACAAATCTAACATTATATGTTTTTGCTAATTTCACAATTTGTCACATATTAGAAGCTGTATGACCTAGACATGACCTAGACACACATTGTTAAAACATTTTTGCTAACTAGACATAAGTTTTCACATGGCAAAAAAATTCTTCTAAGTTCATGTTTATTGAGATATTTACAGAAATATGAAAACATATGCTTAGTTGTATAACTAGCAATATAACTAACAGTGAATATTACTCAAGATTTGTAGCTTACAGTGCAAATTTGGAAAACAATTTTCTTCAACAACATCTAAGGTTTCACCTGATGTCACGCAACCGTTTGGAAATCACTTGTTTTTTGAAGTATTAAGTACATATGGAAATATTTATTTTAATAATTACTAACAAACAAATAATATATGTGTTTGTGTATACACATATATATTAATAATTATTAACAAACAACACGTAATACATCAGATACAGTGTGATATAAATGGACTTTGACAATGCTGGTGGTGTGGGATGTCTGGAAGCAACATCTTTTGGGGAGGTGGGGGAAAGAGAAAATAGAAGAGCACAGCCTCAGGATATTCTCTCTTTTATCTGTTTGCCCTGCTTAATGGCCTGACACACATTTGAGTGGGAAAAAAAACAGCAAACTGGCTCCTGAAGTGGAAAGTCAGCAAGCCTTCATGGCTACTGGTTCTGCCTTTTGGAGAAAGGACTGCAAACCCCCTGAATTTGTGGATCACCTCAATCTCTTGGCCAGTGCCCATTAAAGAAACTGCAGCTGGGCGTATCTGTTCCTGTCCAAGGTAGAATGAAAGACTTGATGTTGAGGTTTTCTAAACCAAAGTGACCCGGAGCCTTCCTGATTCCTGTTGAAAGGTTGCTGAGGGCTCTGAAATCTAACTCCTACAGCAGGCATCTTACTTTCCCTTCACACTTGAACAACTTCTCTTTCACCGTAGGGCTGAACAAAGAGGTGACAAAAGGAGTGTTGGTGAAGGATGCTTTGAAATGGCCTGTGAAGTCACGTAGGTGGAGCCAGGCATGGCAGGACATCATGACTCCTTTACCTGCTACTCTAACTGCCCCATCGACAGTATTGTGGAGCAGACTTATAGACAAGTTTGTGAAATTCAGCATCATTCCCAGGTTTGTCTGTACTTGCATCTGAGAATATTACTGACAGAGCTTTTTGAAAGTATTCATAGCTTGATAGATAACCTAGGTAACCTTTGGAAGTAATTCATGAGTGCCTGGCAGCTTAGTGCCTTCAAGGCAAAGTTGTCTGAAGTGTAGGCTTGCTTTGCCATTCTATCATCCTAGATTCTCTATTACGAGGAAGGGAAGTGGAAGACTCTTCTGAGTGGTCTTTCTTGGTGGCTTTAGCAATGATCACTGAGTCGACTGCAGGATCCTTTCACCAGAAAGTACAGTTGTGTATATGATGTCCCATAACTGTAGAAGTTAGAGTAGATCAATGTTGCAGCACTGAGTCTTGGGAACTTCCAGCCATGCAGAAGTGCATAGCCAGTCTGAATACCAGAGTCTTTCACCATCCTCCAGCCTGTAGACATCCTATGCTGTCTAACATCTTGAAGTTTGGGTATAAGGAAAATGCTGGCTAGCACCAACTTCAGGTCTTTCTTGTCCAATGTTTAAGAAGTCTAATGGTCCTGGGGTAGACCACACCCTGCCCAACCATATCTACTATGAACCACGACCCCTGATCTAATTAGTACAACAAGGTGGGATGTAGGGATGATGAATGGGATAAGGGAACCCCACCCCAACCTGAAGGGAAAGAGGATGGGAAAGGGTACTGCAACACTGATGTACATGACCATCTACAATTATGTTTTAAGTCACATACACAACTGTACTATGTTTGCTATAGTCAGTGTTACAGTATTGAGTCTTGGGAAGACTCCCAAAGCTTCACAGCTGGATGGCTGGATTGAGATCTGATCTGGGGAAAGCAGACACTGCATGATGGCAGAGGTGAACCTGACTCTCACCCTAGAGACGGTTTCAAGGTGGTTGCATTTGGTGAAGAGGTGTTAACTGAGGACCAAGTGGCAGCTTCTAGAATGTCTGCTTGGACACTCCTTTCAAAAAGGCAGTCGTGGACATTCAGTATTGCCTTTTAGTTGAAACACCTGATATCTTTAAAGGGCGATTTGCATATAATATTCCATGTTGCCTCTGATACAAGAGGTTTAAGGTATCACATAGTGGAAAGTCTAGCTTTGCTAAATTTTTCTTTTTGTGTTGTTTAACCAATTGGTTTTCCTGTGTGACCTTATTACACATAGTCTGTCTGATAACTGGTTTGCCAAGTTTTCCTTCAGGAAAGGCCATCAACAGCTGCTTAGATATGTTTAGGAAGTTTGTCCTGTGCAGGGAAAATCTTAGTTGTCTATGTCTAGGTAGTGGAGGATTCTCACTTCTTTCCAAAGACCCAAAACAAGGAACACAGAGAGGTGTACTGCTCGACTGATAGAAATTTCTAAAACCACCTTGGGCATAAAGAAGGGACTAGTTTTCACGGTAATTCTCTCTCTCTCTCTGGAAGACAAGGAATGACTCCTTGCACAGCAGGGCTTGAAGTTCTGAAATACATCTTGCTGAGGTCAGTGCTAACAGTAAGGCTACTTTTCACATCAGTAACTTAACAGGGGCTGAAGCCATTAGCTTAAAAGGTGGCACTGGAAGATTTAGAAAAATAAAACTCACGTCCCACGAGATGGCGGGTTCCCATCTGGATGGCCTGAGGTGTATTATCCCTTTCAGGAATTGTTTCATGTAAAGGTGTGAATACATGGTGGGAGGAAAGGGAGTCAAGGAGAGATGGCAGAAGCATGGACTTTGATGCTGGAGTAAAACGGACCTTGGTGGAAAAGATGGTAGACATCCAAGTATTTGCTGCAAAAGTGCCTGACAAGAAAGAATGCAATTAAACTGGCACCAGGAAAAAAATTATTTTACTATATTTTTACTTTCTAGTATTTGGCTTTCTAGTCTTCTTCAGAATAGATAGGACACCCTGGGAGTAAGACTGAGTGGATGGAGTCAGTATCCAATCTTCAAAGCTGTTACTGTGAGGGTATTCAGATTGGGGTAAATGGCAGACCCTTTGTTCTGGGTTAATAGATTCATGAATGCTGGGAACGTTATGAAATCCCCCCTCATCAAGAATAAGGAGAACGGAGAAACGGTGTCACCTGGGCCAGAAGGAGACAATAAGGATAATTTTGGCTGGCTTACCTTATACCTCTTGCAGTACCTGGGGATGAAGGGTTTTGGTGGAAAGAATAGTTGTGTAAAATCTTACCATAACCATAGAGGTCCATCTCTTCCATGTTGCAGTATTCATAACCTTTGGGGTTATCCTCTGCTTAGCTATATGAACATCCGGCCAGTATACAAAAGCTTTAGTTACTGCAAGGCATGTGGGATGTCTGACATTGGCTTTAGGGTGTGTCGGCCATAAAAGTGACGTCTGCACATACCTTTCCTCAGAAATGAACTTCCCAGTTGGACCCTAGTCCCAGGATAGCTGCACAAGTCCTGTGTCAACCAACAAGGCATTTTTATTTTATATATATATATATATATATATATATATATATATATATATTTATATATATATATATATATATATATATATGGGTCTACTTTTGGTCAAATTACATTTGGTCGAAAATGATTTCAGACAGCCCACTTCACTGAAAGCTCATTTGGTCGAATTCCATTTAGTCGAAAATGGAATATAGCCCCTGCCCTACTGCAGCGCGATCCTGGAGTGAGAATATAAAGTTAGGGGTGTGTGGGGGAGGCATAGCCCCCCCACATTTTGCAACTAGTTTTTACTGACGTTATATGTTTCAATGTATTTTTAATGGATGCACAAGTATATAATAGTGAATACACTGTGCCCCCCACACCCTCCCTAACTTTATATTCTCACTCCAGGGTCACACTGCAGTGGGGCAGGGGCTATATTCCATTTTCGACCAAATGTAATTCGACCAAAAGCAGTAGACCCATATATATATATATATATATATATATATATATATATATATATATAGATATAGATATAGACAGATATATAGGGGGAGGGATAGAATACTGAAGCATGGAAGAGGAGGTTATCTGTGGTTATGGTAAGATTTTACACAACTATTCTATGTCCTTCTATTCCCATGTTGCAGTATTCATAACATTTGGGTGAGTGCCAAAGCTCAAAGGGAAGAGGAGGAGGGTGGTATGGAACTGTTTTCCCAAGAACCCATGCAGGATTGCCCTAGCAAACCCTGCTGTAGACCTGGAAATGTAGTCCAGTTTGTAGTGTTTTGTGAAGGTATGGACAGATGTCCAAGTAGTTGTCTCTAAAATGAAAGCAGTGCCCAGCCCTCTGAAGAAGGCTCCAGATGAGGCCATGGCTCTAGTGGAGTGGGCTTTAATTTTTGAGGTTAGATGTTTGCCATAGTAGCCGTAACAAAAGAAGATGGCCCTGGAAATCCAGACAGAAAGAGTCTGCTTTGTAACTGCTTTTCCCAGAGCTCTGGGGTGAAAGGAGATCAGACAATTGATCTGATCTCCTAAGGGACTTGATATTGTCAATATACAATCTTAGTTGACTGTGAACATCAACAGAATGCAGGACTCTCTCACTGTCATTCTGGGGATGGGAAAAAAAAAGGTAGGGAGATGAATACATTGGTTCAGGGACAGCTCATTCACCACCTTAAGCATGAAGGATGGGTTGGTCTTTAAGATGGCTATATTTGTGGAAGATTAGAAAAGGTAGGGTGGCCATGAGGGCCTGGAGCTCTGACACTCTCCTGGCTGATATCAGGGCCACCAAAAGCACAGTCTTCCAAGTGCAGAATTTTAGAGAAGCTTTTGATGTTGGATCAAAAGGAGCAACGCTGTGCTTCTCTAAAACGTAGTTCAGGTCCCATGGGGTGAAACTGGCCTCCTGGGGGCCTGAGGTGCAGTACTCCCTTAAAGAATAACTTCACTGGAAGTTGGGAGGCAAGAGGAGGGTCAAGAGGTAGACAAGCAGAAACAGCAGCTAGGTGGGCTTTGGTAGGATAGCACTAAAGGGACATCTCCTTGAAATGGGTCTAGCTGTCTTTGAAGACACCAGATGGAGAATATTTTCCATTTGGACAAATAAGATCTCCTAGTATTGGGTTCCTGGCCTCCTGCAGGACATTAAGCACGTTCTCAGTTTAAAGGCGTCTATAAGGGATCAAAACTTATTCACCCACACGGTTAGGTTCACAGATTCCAAGTGGGGATGGACTAGGGATCCCTTGTCCTGTGTGAGAAGGTCCACTCTGTGAGGTAACCTGTGATGATTGCCCCTAGCTAAATACAGGAGGAGGGGAACCAACACTGTCTTGGCGAAAAGAGAATCACCAACAAGATTTTTGGTTTGTCCTGCTGAATTTTCAGCAGGACTTTTTGTCGAAGTGGGAAGGGCGGATGGATAGAGAAACATCCCCTTCAAGGAGATAGAAAAAGCATCTATTGCCCTTGCACAAAAGAGTGGGAATACTCTGCTCAGAGGGGAGGCAAACAGATCTATTTGTGGTATACTCCACTTGCAGACTATGTCCAGGAACACATCCCTGTGTAGCATCTATTCGTGGGATTGTGAAATGGACCTGCTCAAGGTGTCTGCTTGAGTGCTCTGAGCTGAGGGAATATAGACCGCCTGCAGTGTGACTCCATATTGGGCCGCCAGTTCCCAGGCCTGGAATGCAAGTCTGCATAGCAAGTAAGATTTTGTTCCTCCTTGTTTGTTTACATACCAGAGAACTACAGTGTTGCCTGTGACCAACTTCAGGGGGCCTTGCTTTAGAATGTGACTCTGATGAAGTTTGTAATGAAAATGCTCAATCATTAAAGGATTTGGACTGTGGAGTTGTGTTCTTGGCCTTGGTTTGGTATTTTGGAGTTAAGTGACTTTTTTTGTTTTTGCTTGAGAATGTGTTGGAAAGTCCTCAGAGCAAGGATGATGGCTCTTCATTTCTCTGATGTTGATGTACTCCTGCTTGAAGGGGCCTGTCCATCTGCCTTGAAACTTCAAGCTGCCCACAGCAGCCCCCTAGCCCAGTTCTGAGGCATCTGTGTACATCTCTTGGATTGGGGTGAGGGGTTGTAATGGAAGTCCTGGGTTGAGAGAGACTTGATCCAACCACTAAAGGATCTCCTTCCTTAGGCAAGGTAGAAAGCAAATGTTGTGGTCCAAGGGTGGGAGTGTTGGGTCCATGTGGACCTCAGGTACCACTGAAGTTTTCTCATGTGGAGTCTTGCCAGTGACAACATGGGTGTAGTGGAGGCCATATGTCCTAGGAGTCTGAGATATTTTCTCACATAAAGAAGAGTTATATGGTAACTATTTGCAAGTATATATATATATATATATATATATATATATATATATTTATATATATGTGTATGTATCTTCTCTCCTGAAATGGAAAGGAGTGAGGAAGGATATTCTCTGAGGATATATATATATATATATATATATATATATATATATATATATATATATATATATATATATAGAGTCTAGGCAGGGGGAGGAGGAAGGGTTGTGAGAATAAAGGACGAGATGGACAACACACATGGAATGTTATGGTAAGAACATAACTTCTTTATGTGATGTTGTCAATCTTGCCTTTATTCTCACTTGTGGGACCGCGTCTTTAGCAACAGAACTCCTGGGTGGCTCAAGGGAGAATATTCCTCAGGAAACAAAAGCTCCTCTACTCCTGGAGGCAGAATCTACTTTGTAATGAGTGATGAAAGTACGAGGGTTGGCCCAAGTAACTGTTGCACATATATTATCCCGTGGCAGTCTAGCATAGAAAGCTGCAGAGGTGGCAACAGATCTAGTACAGTGGGCTTTAGTACCATTTGGAAGGGTCTTGTTATTAGACTTGTAAATATAGCATATACAAGATGTTCGCCATTTGGATAATGAGACCTTAGAAACTGGGTAGCCTTTCTTTGTAAACAAAAAGTTGGTCTGCCTTCCTGATTTCCGAAGTCCTGTGTAAATAAAAACATAATTGTCTATGAATGTCATGTAAGTGCAAAGAATATTCTCCTTTATTTCAAAAATTGGGGAAGAAAACTGGAAGGTCAATAGACTTGTTTAGGGTGTGTTCTGTGACCACTTCGGTAGGAAAGATGGATTGGTGCGCAACAACACCCTATCTCTGTGAAAGGTTAGATATGGGGGTTTTATGGACAAAGCTTGTAAATTCAGATACCCTTCTAGCAGAAGTCATTGCCACCAAGAACAGGGTTTTCCATGAGAGATGCTTCATATCGCATGTGGCGGAAGGTTCAAATGGAGGACGTATAACGTTAGCTAAAATGAAATTTAGATCACAAGGTGGTATTGGGTGTTTAACAGGAGGCCTTAACATGACAGTGCCGTTCAAGAAGGCTTAGCAAAGTCTATGGGCCATGAGTGGGTGGTTATCTCCTACATGAAAATTACAGATTGCAGCTAGTTGAACTTTCAGTGAAGCTGCTGCTGCTCCATCACTGAAGGTATCTGTCAAAAATTGAAGAATAAATTATGAACTGGTGCTGTAAAAGGATCTATGTTTTTACTGTTAGCCCATATGACAAATTTCTTCCACTTGCTTCTATAAAGTTTTCGAGGGGACGATTTATGAGACAATAGAATTATATGCTTGACTGGAGAGGACAGGGACGGAAATCTGACAATTAAGAAAACTGAAGCAGCCAAGCTGTTAATCTCAAATTGTCTAGGTTAGGATGAACCATCCCCGGACAGGTGTGTCAAAAGGTTTGGAACCAGGTCCAAAATCAAGGGTTCGTCTTGGAGATGAGGCTGAAGAAAAGGAAACCAGATTTTATGTGGCCAGTAGGGGGCAATTAGGATAATGGTTGTCTCCAACCAACTTGCTTTCTGTAGCAGCTTTGGGATTAGAGGAATAGGCAGAAAGGCATAAAGAAGTCCCACGGGCCAATCATTGACAAGTGCATCCCTTGGTGACTCCCCCACGGGGGAGATTAGGGTGAAGTAGTTGCTGCACTTGGCATTGTCGGGTGATGCAAAGAGGTCGCAGCAAGGCTGACCCCATTTGCAGAATATCACATCTGCTATCTTCTGACTGAGGGACCACTTGTGTGGCCATAAGATGGCTCTGCTCAATTTGTCCGCAATCATGCTGGATCTCCCTGGGATGTACATTGCTATTAGAAAGTGGTTGGAAGCTATCATTCAATGCCAGACCCTGAGAGCTTCTCGACAAAGTGGGTAAGACTTGGTTCCCCCTTGTTTGTTGATGTACCATACTACCGACATGTTGCTGGTCTGAATTGCAATCGTCTCTATGGGAAGAGAGTCCTGAAATGCATGCAACGCTAAAAGCACTGCTCTCATCTCTAGGTCATTTATATGCAGGTGATCTTGCCAGATGTCTTGAACTGTCCTCCCCAGAAAATGCCCCCCGTCACACCCTATCTGGGAAGCGTCCATGGTCACTGTGGCTAAGGGTTGTGGTAGAATAAAGGAATAGCCCTGTAGAACTGACTGAGTGGAGACACCATTGTAGATCTTTCTTGCAGGCCTCGGTGATTGTTATCTTGTGGGACACAGGAAGTTCCAAGATTAACCACTGAGCAAACAGAATCCATTGGAGTACTCTCATATGGAGGCGAGCTAGAGGAACTAGAATGTTGGAAGCAGCCATTTTCCCTAGCACTTGTAGAACCAGTTTCACAGTGGCTTTGGACTTTTTTTTATGAGTGCCCTGACGAAATGATGGAGATTGTGTACTCTGTCTCGAGAGATTTTGCTATCTGAGTGGTAGTATCTATTTCTGCTCTTGTGAATCTTAAGGATTGCAATGATTGTAGCACAAATTTTTCATTGTCCTGCACCCATTTGTCATTTACCTTTTGCCAGGTTTCTTGGTGCAGGGATAATCGTCCCCCGACTGCCTCCACAGGGGAGAAATCGGCACTGGAAAGGTCTCCCAAAGAAAGATTCCCTGGAGCCTTGGTTTTACGGACCCCCCCCCGCCGCGAAAGTAACGTCTCCTGCTGTTGTTCCCCCCTCTGCCCCTGGGGGAACTTTCACCTTGTGTGTCCTGATAAGACCTCTGTGATTTGCAAAACCACATTTTTCCACTACCTTTTTGGCCCTTGGGAAAGAGTCTGGTAGGAGTGGAGAAACATACTCCAATGGCAGATGAGGTCCTACCTTCTTGTTTGCACCTGGCAAGTATTTCTTTCACTTTTGGCCCAAAGAGGGATGAGCTATCAAAGGGGTGTTAATGTAGGAAGACTTGAAGGGCTCTATGAAATTTTAAAGGTGCATCCAAGCCTGTCTCCGGAGAGAGATACCTGAGCCTGCTGCCCTACTCGTTCCACCTGCTGCGTAAAAAATCAGCCTCATGGAAGAGTTGACTACTGAGTTTAAGGTAGCGAGTTGAGCATTAACTCTCTGTTGCTGCATCGGCTACAGCTCCTTGAAGGGAATCTGATAATTCTTTAATCAGGTATCTCTGAAGTCTTGTAAAGTGAGTTAGGTAATTCACGGACTGTAAGGCAAAGGTCGCTGATGCGAAGACGCACTTCCCGTATCTATCCATAGTCCTGGAGTCTTTATTAGGAGGATGGATAGAGGTACCTGTTTCAGAGAGTTCCTTTCTGGTGGCCACCGCCACCATGGCATCAATTCCTACACCTTTTGTAAGGAAATTTTTGCCTTTGGGGGCAGTGATGTATTTATTTGGCCTCCTAGGAGTAGGATATATGGTATCTGGGGTCTCCCAAACCTTTCAAGAGACAAGGTCAATAAGCTTATCAAAAGGTGGAGTAACCCAAGAAGTTGAAGGGAGAGACACAAAGGCCTTCAGGAATACTGACTCCTCAGCAGAAGTGGGGGAGGACTGCTAATCACCTCCCTCAGGAGGTGATTGTGAGGACCCCTTCTGCCTCATCAATGTGATGGACTCTTCTGGGGAGTCTAGATGTTTCCTCTTACATGTCCTCTTTCGAGGGACCTCTTCAGCGGGATACTCTGGAGAGGTTTCAGAAGAGGAGGAGGCAGTACCATGAGGTACGACCCGAGTCCTAGCATCTCTGTGGACCTGTGGAGAGGGTGCGTGAGAAGACAAAGGCACCTGATGTAAAGAGGGAGAAAAAACTAAGATTGAGTCTCAGACTGTGAAGAAGTCAAGGCCCTCCTCATTACCTCGAAGGCAGACCTTCTAAGTTCTGAAGAGGTCCCCAGATCTGACACACAAGTTGTCGGTGTCGAAGGTCTCTCCAGGGCAGGGCAGCTCTGAAGCAGAAGTAGGAGCCGAGCTCACCTGTGCTGAGGTTCCCAGGGACAAAATTGGCTCCAAAGAAACTAGGTAGGTCTCCACAGACCCGATGGGAGTGTCGGCTCCTAGAGGTCTCCTGATCCGAAGGCAGGGAAACGCTCACGGCTGATGTTGGAACAAGGAAGATTAGGAGTCCCGCAGCAGACATCGTCACAACCTGGATGTCAGAATCTTTTGTTTCTGAAGCAGGAGCACAGATCGAAGGAGGAACTATGGCAGGAAAAAGGGTTTTTGTCTGAACCGATTCCTCTGGGCTCGGATCCACGAGAATTCTGGCCAAGGCAGGTGGTCTTTAAAAGTCCCGCTGTGACCCTGTCCACATCTTCATCTGACAGACTCCTGATGGACCTAGTGGATAGGGAAGGCAATCTTGTCTTTAAGGGACCAAAATCAGAGAAGGGAGCCTAGAATAAATCTTTTCCACTGAAGGAGATTGGCTTCAGTGTTTCTGTGCCGAGGATGTTGTCAGAGCCCATGGAGATTCCTGCTCCAAGGAAATACTGGAGCCATGAGTGGATGATGGTTCAGATAGAACTTTCAGATCAATTTCGGAGCTTTCTGCTTCGGCTCTGAGGATCTCGGCACCGATGAAGGCCTCTTTGGTGGTTTGTCTGAATTTTTCTGCAGATACAGCCTCAGAGAAAGGGGTTTTTAAAAGGCCTTTCAATATTAATTTATTCTTGCATTCCATCAAAGCCCAGTGGTTAAAATTATGGCAGATGGAAAAAGATGTAGAGCCCCTACACAATAGACACACAAAGTGTGTGAGTCACTAAGGGGCATTTTTTACTGTACTTCTAGCACTTTTTAAAGCCTAAAGGCTTGCTGTCTTTTTGAGACTTTATTAAAGAAATAAGGAAGACAGAAAGGTACACAATTACTCAAAACAACTTAAGTCCTTAAAACAGACTTAAGGTACTCTCTCACACAGAACAAAGTTTAAAGGTTTAAAAGTTTTAGTAACAAGGAGAGGAATGTTCTCTAACTTAAATGGACGTTCCTAAACGCCATCTAACTTAAATGGACATACGATGACAAGGAAGCGCTAAAGGGAGATAAATGTATAGAGAGAAATATATATGAGAATATAAAAAATATATAAGAAAACAGCTATCAAAAAATTTGTACTTAGCCCAGAGATATGACTGACCGAATCTCTTTGCTGTGCGGCAAACGAGATCTGAGGTAATTTGGGGGGGGGGATTTATATGGGTAAAAATGCCGCCCACAAGCTTTGCTGAAGGCCTCGAGCTGGAATATTGGCCGAGACGAATCCGACACATCGGCTCCGACCCACAAGTGAGAATAAAGGCAAGATTGACATCATCACATCAGATGTTTTAAGTTTTGTAATTCCTTCCCTTTTTGCTGAAGAGTTTTGAAAAGCTCTGCCATTTTAGCCCCCAAATGGGTAGAATTGTCCAGGGATGCATCCAGAAGTTTAGCCCGGATATCATCAGGTAGGGGTTGGAGTCTCAGCCAAGAATACGTTCTAAGCACTGAGGCAGAAGCTGTAGATCTGGTTGAGGCCTCTGCAGCATCACAGCTGCATCTGACAGAGTGTCTTGTCACTTGAGAGGAGATGAGGCTAGATATTTCAGCCTTAGAAGGCGAGTCTGGGAGATCAGCCAAAAGTTTAGAAACCTGGGAGAAAAGGGCCAGGACAAACAGACGTGTGCCTGGTAGTTAACCGCCCTAAAACCCAAAATAGCACAGATGTATAGTTTTTTGCCAATGCATTTCTTGGTCTTACTGACCTTATAAGTGGGAAGGACAAAGGTGAAGGGAAGTAATCTGAAGGGTTTGCCTGCAGAGGCTGAAACAGTGCCATGGTCTGCAACAGGGCATTTAATCAGACATTTGGCCCCTTCTGGGACCTTGTAAAACCAGTCAGGCCTTCTAGGGGCTGGTGGGTTGGGAATCAGGGTTTTTAGAGGCTGCATTGAGGGCGTCCAAAAAGGCTGGTAAGACTGGAAGGATGGTAGAATGTGAAGGGATGTCCATTTGTAAGAGTTCATAATACCTCTTTTGAACCTCAGACATTTCAGAGGAATCCCATTTACAAAACTCTCTCATTTTAGAGATGGTTTCACCAAAAGTGAGGTCCTTTCCCTGGGAGTCTGCCTCAGAGGAGTCTGCCTCAGGAGAGGCATACCCAAGAGGGGAAGACAACTGAGAGGCATAGGAAAGAGAGTCCTCTGTAGAGGAATCTGAGGTGTCCTCAGCTTCAAGAGGAAGAGGGTTTTCAGTCTGAGGCCCAGGACTGATAACTGGAGGGCAGCCAGAGGGGAAGCAGGCATAGAAGGCCTAAGGGCTATGAAGGGATTAAACAAGCTTTGAGAAAAAGCTTACCAATCAGGCAGGCTTTCTGAAGGAGGAAAGACATAGTTTGTCTTTTGTTTCCTTTTATAAGGAAGAGGTATGCCTGAAGGGTGTAGGGCCTAAGTTCACACGGTTCTAAAGCAGTGGAAAGACAGGTCTGGACATCCGTTGCGAGCTGAGGTTCCCGACTGTCGTCGGCACCCGATGTCTGCAAAACATCCATGGACGTGCTTTCAGCCTTAGGTTCTGTGGCCTCCCGAATGGTACCCACTATACCTAACTCGGCTGGTTCCATACGTTTCTCCACGTGAACGTCAGCCACAGGGGGAACGTCGGGTGGAGGACATGCAGCAGTAGGTTCAGGCCTGGAAACTTCTTTTTTGGTGGCTCGACTGTCTGACCAATGGCCCTTCCATCACCAGAGCCAGACATTTAAGATGCTGATTTTCTAAGTAGATGTTTAGGGCGTGTAGACGGTTGCGAAGAGTCTTAGTAATGAAGGTCTGACAAATTGCACAGATTTTATGATCATGGTTGGGCCCTAGACAGAAAAGGCAGAGGTTGTGGGAGCCCTTGTGGGGGACCTGACATTCGCACCTACACTTTCCTTTCCTGGATGGCATGAACCTAAGCAGGCATGCAATGACCAAACAGAGAAGAAGAAGAAAACAGCCCCAACGGGGTCTTCTTCTTCTTTCGGCTTTTCCCGGTTAGGGGTCGCCACCAGCGGATCACCTGTCCACTCATGATTGGCAGTGGAGTTTTACGGTGTTGAGTTGCCAGCCGGGCACCCAACCTTTCACAGAAGGCACACACATGCACACACTCACACCTACGGCCAATTTAGAGTGTCCAATCCACCTACAGCATGTCTTTGGGATGTGGGATGAAACCGGAGCACCTGGAAGAAACCCACGCAACCACAGGGAGGACATGCAGACTCCGCACAGAAGGCACCCCCAGCTGAGGACCGAACTGGAGAACCTCTTTGCTGTGAGGCAGCAACGCTAACCGCTGCACCACTTATCTTAAATTTGAAGATCCGATGGGAGAGACAGCAGGAATGACTGGCACCAGAGAAGTTCAGAGGAAATGTATATGCAGAGGTCACTTTTATGGCCCATGCACCCTATGGCCAATGTCAGATGTCCCACGTGCCTTGCAGTGACTAAAGCTTTTACATACTGGCCTGATGTTCGGGTAGCTAAGCAGAGGATAACCCCAAAGGTTATGAATACTGCAACATGGGAATAGAAGGACATCTTGCAGTACCTGGGGATGAGGGGTTTTTGGTGGAAAGGAGTAGGTAAAGAGGTTTGTTCATTTGAAGGAGAAGTTGTCTGCTCTCCACGACCCTTTCTGCTAGGTTCTCCAGCAGAATTTGCTTAGCTGTTTTTTGTGGAAGCAAAGAGGTCTACCGCTGCTATTCCACAGTGACATTTGAGGTCCAGAAAGACTTCCCTTTTCAACATCCATTCGTTGAGGTCTATGAGGGTTCTACTTAAACAGAGTCTGCCAGCATATTGTCCTGACCAAAGATCTAACAGGCTATGGGTGTTACCTTCAGTTGCTGGGTCACCAGTCAAAATTACATTTTTAGTTTGCATAGGGGGTATACCATGACTGTGTTGGTGTCTGTAAAGACTTGTATGGGTCACGGCTCATCTTTGAAAGCTTTCATAACTAGGATAATTTCCTTTAGACTGATGTGCTGCTTGGCTTGCTGCCTGCCCTATTCTACAGTGGGTCCCAGTTGTCCTAGGGTCCCCAGGCCATTCTGGAGCTGTTATCAAGGTTTGTGTTGTACCTGGCAAGTAGAAGTGCACTCCTGGGCTTTTGTAAATACTCTCCTCCCACTAGAGAATATTAAGCATGGGAGCAGATAGCTTCCAGGGGCTGTTGATGTTGTGCCCAAGTGCTTTTTTTTTGAACCACTGCAACTTTCTCATGCGCAGTTTTGCCAAGGGATCATTATAATGCAAGAAGTAAGGTAACTTAAGGCCCAGAGAAATTCTTTTGCCAAAACACTGCTTGGAGTGTAGATTTGTGAGACAATCTGAAAGGACTGTGGCCTTGCCCTCTGGAAGGAATGCCTCCTGTTGTAGTCAATGACTGCCCTCAGGAAGGTATTCTTGGTGCTGAGATTTAGTTGCAACTTCTGGAAGCTGTGGGTTAGACCTAGCTTCTGAAAGAAATACATGCTATCAGAAATTCTGAAGGCAATTTTGCTTGAATCAGACAGTCATCCAAGTAAAGTTAAACGTGGACCCCTTGTGTTCTGCAAAAGGCAATGACTGGTGCGAGACATTTGGTGAAGGCTCTGGGTGCAGTAGACAGTCCAGTAACAACGCACAAAATTGGTAATGCAACACCCCTGCCTGAAATCATATGAATTTCTTGTGTTCTTGGGCAAAAGGAATATGCAGGTAGGTGCCCTTCAAGTCCAGAGTCACCATTCTTACTCCTAGGAAGATAAGGGGGAGTAATGTCTGAAGGGTTAACATCCTGAATTTTGGAACCATTAGGAACTTGTTTAGTCTTGAGAGATCTAGGATAGGTCTTCAGGTACCTTCTTTCCTAGGGACTAAGGAAAGATGGAAGTAAAACCCTTAAAACCCTTTATACTCCTCTTCTAGAAGCACTCTTTCAAAGGATCTTGTAGTAAGAGAGCCTTTAAAATGGATGGAAGTTGTTTTTCCTTTTGGTTTTTGGCAGGAGGGAGATTCATAGAAAGATTGGAAGTTTACAGAACTGGATGGTATAAGATCTTCCTTATATGTCTTCTCAGTGATGGAAGAAGGATGAAAGCCTTCCTACCATATAAAGGGGGTTGGGGGAGGGAGGTGCCGGTTGCAGTCACAACTATTCGTGCAAAGGGGGGGTGGGGGCAGGATCCTTCAATCCCCTCCAGGTCTGGAATGTTGTTCACTTTGTTTGCCATTTTGTTGTCCAAGTCTTTTCCCTCAGGCTGTTTGGGTTTTTCATGTTTAGGAATAAAGGACGAAGACTTGGTAGGATAATTTGTATTACAACTGGGAGTGGGAGACAGGTAAAATTATTTTTCAGACTTCATCAGTTTTCCTTTTTTGTCTGGGGGTCCAAAAAAGAAATTCCTTGTCCAAGGGTGCAACTAGAAGTTTAGCTTTATCCTGGTCAGAGAGTGGATGTGTACTCAGCCAAGCAGGTCTTCGACCCCTGCAGGCAGCTACCCTGCACGATGCATATAAAGCACCATATCCACATTTGAGAGTCTGGATACTTGGAGGGTGGTATTACATGGGTCCTGGATATCCCTCTGGAGGCCTCTTGCCTTGGATTCTCTTTACCTTGGTTCTAATTTGTTTCTGTAATGGCTAAAGGTATCTAAGCATGTGGAACTGGCAGCAAAGAGACATGGCCATGATGGCTGAAGTACATTTTCTTACTAAATCTGTCAAGCAATCTGCTTTCTCCATCATTTGATAAGGGGTTATTGGATGAATGTCCACTGTGCCCCTTGGTAAATTCCACAGAAACCACTGCTGGATCCACTAATGGATTTTTATAGAGGTGCTTGTGGGACTTCCACATGTTACTGAATTGACCAAGCTTCCTAGGAGTAAGAGAAAGTGAGTCAGGCTGCAAAAATGTCTTCAAACACATCATCCAGGGCAGTATGAACTGGAGGAATCATCAGCGATCAAGGGGTAGGAAGTTTCAGAAGCTCTGTGTGGTGAGTCTGAGCCTTAGAGAATTCCACAGGTTCCCAAATAACAGCTTCTTTTATTCTGTGAAGTACGTCTCCAGAGACTAGATCCCCAGGGGGTGAAATTGAGGACAGGATGACATTTGAATCAGCATCATCACAAGTCTGATGGGAAGGTGTTTCACATATCATATTTCATAGGTTCATAGGTAGGTATTAGGCTATCGGCCCAAGGGCCTACGTAAGCCTAGCCAACAAAGTTCCCTGGCTTACGCCACCCAAGAAAGTTAATTTCCTGTGCCCCTGTCGAGCAGAGCCACAGAAGTGATCCCCAGGGTGTATTTCCTATTTCCCATCCACTCATCAAGATTTTTCTTGGAGAGTGCTAATGAGGAACTTTGCTTGACATAGGTGGGTAGCTTGTTCTAGAGTATAGGAAGTCTCTGGGACAGGAATCTATCCCTCCAGCATGTCCTGTTTATTGTGGTGACAAGGTTTAGGTCCCCAGAGCGTGTAGCTCGGAGGGATTGGGATTTCTTTAGGTGTAGCATGTCCAACAGCTCTGGGTTTAACATAGCTTTATATGTTAGGCAGAGATCTCCTCGGAGAAGGCGATCTGCTACGGAGTATTTTGAGACGGTCAGTGTAGGGCATCTGTTTGAGGCCAGTAATCCTCTTTGTGAGGTACTTCTGTGGCCTTTCCAGCTGCTGCAGATGTCTTGTGAGGTACATTCCAAAAGGGGTGTTGTACTCTATAATGGGTCTAATGAGTGCTGAGTAGAGGGGAGCAATGACCTCTTTTTTCCTAGATGAGAACCCTTTTGTGATGAGGTGTGCCACATAGAAGGCTTTCCTGACTACTGTAGCAATATGATTATCAAAGGAGAGACTACTGTCCACATGGATAGCAAGGTCTCTCATCACACATTCGGCGTTAAGTAGACTGCTGTTTATGTGATAGTTCATGGGTACAGAATTTTTACCAAAGGGGATGACAATGCACTTTTTGGCATTGAGCTTGAGGCCACATGCCTCTGACACCAGGCATCTGTCTCAGTGAGGCCCTTTTGTAGGATGTCCACATCATTTGGGGACTCGACTATGGCTTCTAGTTTTCAGGCATCTGCGAACTTCATTAGCCAGAGGCCTTCTGTGTTAGCCTGCACTTCAGAGAAGTAGATACCAAACAGGAGAGGTCCCAGGACTGAACCCTGTGGTACTCCACTTGTCACTGGTTTGAAGTCAGATTTGGAGTCTGCAACTTTTACAGTGTGGGTTCTGTCAGTGAGCCAGTTGGCAACCCATCTTGTGACGTAGGGATTTATACCTAGTTTAGTGAATTTAGCTATAATTCCAGAAAGGGGGATGGTGTCGAAAGCTTTGGCAAGGTCAAGATAGGCTGTGTGTAAACCATCTTACCCTCGTCTACGGCTTTGGTGACTGCCTCAAAGAAGTCGATCAGGTTCAGAAGGCATGATCTGCCTTTCACAAACCCGAACTGGGTGGGATCCTGAGTTTGGAGGTTACCAATGTCTTTATGAGTTTCATGATGATACCTTCCATGGCCTTGCAGACCAGGCTCGTCAGGCTAATAGGGCAATAGTTCCCAGAATCAGTGGTGGCTCCCCCTTTGTGGAGTGGGATAACTGTTGCTGTGCGCCATTCAGTAGGCGCAAAGCCTGATGTGAGACTATGACTGAACATAGTGCTTAGGTGGGGAGCCAGTTCATTCTGAAGTTCGTGTAAAACGCAACCTGGGATGTTGTCCGGTCCCCATGGATGCTATGTTTTTGGTTTTAGAGAGTGCAGCTTTTACCTGCATAGATGTGATTACAGGGACTCTGCATTCTTCCTGTATAGATATGGGTCATTTAGGGGGTGAGAGGGGGGTAAAGTTAGCACTGAACCTATCTGCCAGGATGTTGGCAATGTCAGTTGGTTCTATAATTTTCATGCCATTGTGCTGTAACTCAGAGCAGATCTGGGTGTTGCCATTGAGATTCTTGACATAACTATAGAATGCTTTGTGGTTGCCCTTAGAATCAGTGGCAATTTTGTTTTCGTAGCTAGCTTTGGAGATCTTAAAAGGGATCTCAGCTTCTTACTGAGGCTTCCACTCATGGGATTTTAATCTCTTTTGCAACAGTTTCTTCCTTCTGTTGTAGAGTTTGTTTATGGCAGGGGACCACCAGATTGGCTTCCTTTTTTGGAGGACAGCGTCTTGGTTCTGTTTGGGACAGCACAATCCATGGACTCGTGTAAATGCTTATAGAGTGCATTTGTGTAGGATTCAGCAGTCTTAACTGTATTGTCCATCGGGTGTCATGAAGTTTGCCACTTCTGTCTTAAGAAGCATGAAGGTGGCTTTCGAGAAATTTTTTACCGTGGTTTCCTTAATGGTGGGTGGGGAAAGGATGTGGATATCTAGGGTGATTAGTTTATGGTCAGATCTGACCAACAAGGAGTTGACTTCAGGTGTGGAACACCGGTCACTCATGCTGGTAATGACTAGGTCTAGGATATTGTTGCCCCAGGTGGGGGTGTGAATAAGCTGATCCAGGGAGCTGGAATTTATGAATTCCAGAAAGCATTAAGTGAAGGAGTTTGTACATGAGTAGTTTTCCCAGTTAATGGTGGGGTAGTTGAAATTGCCCATTATTAGGGTGTTTGGTTGAACCCTAATATTTCTAGTATATCAAGAATAAAGGAGTGGGAATCCTGGGGCATGGTGGGGCATCTGTAGCAAGCTACAATTTGGATTGCAGTTTTGCCCACAGTTAGTTGCACTTGGATAACCTCGGATGCATTATGCTGTGCAACTAGCCTGGAGGTGTGGATATCCTTAATGAATATGGATACACCTCCGCCTTTGGTGTTCTGGTCCAGGTTAGATGGCCAAAAAGTGTGGTATGAGTTATAGCCTGATAATGCGGGGGTGGTCTCTAGAGCCTTGAACCAGGTCTCAGTCACTGCACAGATATCGATGCTCTCCATTTTAAGGAGTGCCTCGAGTGAGTGCATTTTGAGATTTAGACTTTTAGCATTGAGTAGCATTACCCTCAGTTTTTGCTTGCCTGTTCCTGTTATGGTGGTGAATTTGTCACTTGAACCTTGCCTAAAAAAGGCACTATAGGGACTGCAAGACCCTTAGCCAGTATCCGGAATCCTTATCCACTAATTGTGAGGAATCAGAATCTCCCTGGGTAGAAATGTCTCTCTCTTTTCCCAGGTGAACTTTCTGGCACATGATCCTTCTGCAAGCTGGTTGCCTAGTCCTCATTAAGTTCACAAAGTCCTGTACCAGCTTGATCAAGTCCTATGACGAGACCTGTGATGATGAGGCAGTAGGCTGGGGCAAACCATTGTTCCTCTTTGGCTTAGGAGCACAGGTCCTAAGGGATGTTAAGGTCTAAAGTTGCAGGGCAGGTGGCTGCAAACTCTATCAAGTTCCCAGAAGCATCTTTCTTTACAATAACCAAGGGGATACCACCCACACCCTCAGTTACCAAAACTCTGGTGTCAGTGGTTTCAGACTCAACCATCCTTGGTTTGGTGTTGTATTGTAAGGTGTGGGCCTGAGTAGTGACAGCCTGCTGAAGGGTCGCACCAGACGACTCAGGCCTGCTGGGCATTGGGGCAAGGTACTACAAAGACAACTCTCTTGGCAACATGAAGTGCTGCTGCTGGGCAGGACACAAATGTTCTCTGTGTCCCTAAAGTCCTTCTCCTTTAGCTGCTTTCCCTCAGGTTTCATAGGGACAGTGGCTTAGCAACTGGCAGATGCCATAGCATGTGAAGACCTCGATCTGCTGGAACCCATATTCTGCTGAACAGACTCGACCCTATACTTAATAGCAAAAGTTAAATCTGGCACAGAACACACAGTTGAAAACACTGTGTTGCGACTCTCAGCAAAATAAAGAGTATGAGTGGAAATCTTTGTGGATAATCTTTTTCCCACAAAACATTCAACTGTTAACCTTCTTACACATTACCAATGTACAGTCACAAAAAACTGGAAAAGATAAGGTCCCAAATGAGGTACTTATCTGAGGATTTTTTAATTCCCTGTTAACTCAGGCCAACCAATGATACTTAGTAAATGGTGTGGAGCACTGGACTACACAGCATGAATGAAAAGATGGCACTAGCCAGTGCCCTCTTTATACCCCGATGTCTTGGTGGACAGAAGAGGATGTCTGCAAGCTGGAAGATGATGAAAGACACTGGTATTCGGGCTGGACAAAGCCTTCTGCATAGCAGGAAGTTCTTAAGATTCAGTACTGCAACACTGACTATGATGAATATCTGTTAGTCTTTAGATGGGCATAATATGTCATTCTTTCCAGGTATTGTATGTATAGTGTAAGGTTCTTGCCATGCCCTTCTAGTGAACAAGTCAACAAGACAGTCTGCAGGAGGGACAATCCAAGAGGTAGAGGGAGCAGAATGGTGTACCTCAAAGACCAGTTCCTCATCTTGACAGGGTGGTTTGGTAGGCCATAATCTCCTCTGTCTCATTAGCTCAAGGATCTTGTCAAAGAAGGCATCTTCAGGAGGGGAGTGTGGGGAACTCTCTTGATTCTCCAAGTTCTTACCTGATGTTGGAGCCTTCATTGGGGAGGCCATGGATATCCTTTTAAATGATACTCCAAATCTCAGACTGTGATTGATCTGAATCCCTCGAAGAGTCTATTAACCCTGTGGATGTTTCTTTGAGAACATCTGATCAGCTTTGTCCCTGGGAACCATGACATGAGGGTTTAGAAACAGACAGGCGGACATCAGGAGATTGAGTTGATTATGAAGGAAGTCCTGTAGTATGTCTCAAAGGAGAAGCTATCATTCTGTCTATGGCTTTGAATGCTGATCTGGAATCAGTGAGCACCTGAAAGTCCAACTCCAAAGCTGAGACATCACCCGCTGAAGCTGGGGTATCTCTTGATGAAGAATGAACCCCTGGTACTGAAGAACCTGATGTATCTGAGCCGGACATGGGAGCAGACAGCTCGAAGTCTGAGGACTCCAGGAAAAGCCCACATGAGTTGGAAATGAAGACAACACCAAAGATCTGGCATCAGTTGGTTACAAACACCTTTAATGTGCTGGATGTGAGAAAACTGGATCCAAAGAAGATATGAGCACTGACACTGCAGGCTATGGGAGGCACGTCACCCAAAATCACCAGTGCAGAGATAAGTGCTGGAGAAGGAGATAGCAACTGTGAAATGGGGGGGGGGGGCAGTCACTCCTGGATGCAGAGGGGGATGGGATGATACCCAATTATGAATCTTAAGAAAGGATTCCCAATCTGCTTCAGTAGCACTTAAAGGACTTAAAAGTTTCCTTTCTGATGAGGGTCTGCTTGGTACCAGAGAAGGAGACTTGTCACGAATAATAGTTTCCAAGGGGGACTTAGCTGTAGCAACTGAGGTGGATGGTGCTGTGTAGTTCTTTTGCAGAGACTGAGGAATTTTTGGAACGAGAGAGGATCAAGGATCTTTTGCTTTCCTTTTCCTGGAATCCTTATCTTTGTTACTCTCTTTTTCCTCATCTCCATCCTTGTCCTTCTTTTCACCATTTTTATCATCAGGGGGTAAGAGACCTTCAATTATAAACTTGTTATTCTGATCTTTGAGAGTTTTTGAAATGATCCCCTTTACACACTGAACAGTCTACATTAAAACTGACCCCGAACAAATTACACAAGAATCATGTAGGACCAGTGACAGAACTTTGCTTGTGACTGCAATGTCACTAGCATTGCTCCGAGCTCCAAGCTCCTCCCCTTACCCATAATACACATCCACTACCTTCCAACCACCCCAGATTGAGTTTGCTGATCCTTATACTGATAACCCGACCTGAAAAATACTTTATGACCTACAACTGCAGCCCGCAGGCTGTCCATATGACAAGGTTAGGGGGAAGGAGGGAGGAACTGTTGAAGACAAATGAAGTAGAACTACTCAGATGGAACGTTATGGTGAATACATAACTTCTTTATCTGAAGTAGTTTACTTCATTTGATCTTCAACCTGTGGGGCAGAGTCCCCAGCTACTAAACTCCTGGGTGGCCCTCATGGAAGGATATTCCAGAACACCGCGGAAAGTACAGTTTTGTACCTACCATAAATGTAGATGTCCGATAGGAATGCATCTGCAGTCCTTACAAATGGGTTGTCCTGTCGTCAGGCAGCCCTTCGGTCGGCCGGATTCCAAAGTCTGTGTCTGGCCTCGGCTGGTGTCGCACTTCACCCGACGTCATAGCTGCAGTTATTCGGGTATAAAGGCATCAGCCGACGCCATTTTCCTCAGTGTTTCTTGCCCCAGATGCCAGGTGCCCTCTTGGAAGGCTAAATTTGGATAAATACCAATGTTTCCAAATAACAGAGAGCAAACACAAAAAATAAGCATGTATGTACATATATACAAACAAATACACCATAATAGATCCCCCCCCAGCTAGCTATAAGTTGGGCAAATACTCTAGGAGTACCACAGAGGGGAAGGCGGGTGGTTAATCCTGACTGCAGATGCATTCCTATCGGACATCTACATTTATGGTAGGTACAAAACTGTACTATGTCCTTCAAGGATGCATCTGCAGTCCTTACAAATGGGTAGAATACCATAGCCAAACTAGGGGAGGAGGAAAGAAGAGATTATGGTGTAGTTAGGATCCCTTGCAAAACAGCAGTGGCAAAACCTGCTCGGGATCTAGAGTATAAAGGTAAATTATAATGCTTGGCAAATGTATGCACGGAGGTCCAAGTAGCAGCCTCTATAATGTCTTTGGTAGCCACTCCTCGTAAGAAAGCTGTGGTAGTGGCTGTAGCCCTTGTAGAGTGAGGCCTGATGTTCTCTGGAGTTTTCTTTCCATGATAGGAGTAACAAAATCTAATGCAATTTCCTATCCACTTGGAGATTGTCTGTTTTGAAATTGCTTTTCCTTCCCTTCCTGTTGCATATGCTACCAGTAGCTGGTCAGTTGTTCTATTGCCCTTGGTCCTGTCCAGGTAGTAGCGTAACTGTCTATGTACATCCAAGGTATGCAACAGTCTTTCTCCCTGTTCTGTGGGTTGGGGAAGAATGTAGGTAGGTGGATAGCCTGATTTAAAGACACTCTGGATACCACCTTAGGCATAAATGTAGGATTTGTTCTCATGGACACTCTATCTTGATGGAAGATCAGGAAGGGTTGCACTGCCATTAATGCCTGTAGTTCAGATACCCTTCTTGCTGAAGTGATTGCCAGCAGGAAAGCAGTTTTCCATGATAAGTATTGTAAGTCTGCTGTTGCTGCTGGTTCGAAAGGAGGAAGTGTCAATTTTTCTAGTACAAAGTTCAAGTCCCATGCTGGCAACGGTGGTTTCCTAGGAGGTTTTACATTTTTAATTCCTCTCAGAAACTGCCTGAGCAGAGGATGTGAGAAGACAGGAGGATCCACTCTGTATTCTGCCGAAATAGCTGATGCATGTATCTTGATGGAAGAATAGGACAGGCCTGTGTGGAAGAGCTCTGCCAAGTATTCCAGGATGTTGGCTATGTTTACCAGTGACACATCTTCTCCCTTTGCAGTACTCCAAATGAGGTATCTTTTCCATTTTGCTGCATAATTTTTTCTTGTTGAGGGTCTGCGAGCCTCAAGGATAATGTCTTTAACCCTTTGGGATAAATTTGGGTTAATTGATCTTATGTAATGTTCCAGGCAGTCAGCTGCAGAGTTTTCAGGTTTGGATGCAGGATGTTGTAGTTGTTCTGTGTTAACAGCAGTGGAACTAGGGGTAGTGCCCATATTTGTTCCCGAGACATGCTCCTTAGTAATGGGTACCAATGTTGCCTTGACCAGTCTGGAGCTATCAGAATGATCCTTGGACAGTCCTCTTTGATTTTCAATAGCACTTTGTGCATCAAAGGAAGTGGTGGGAATGCATATGCTGTCAGGTTTTTCCAACTGAAAGATAGGGAGTCCAACTTCCAAGCAAGTGGGTGGTACGTCCTTGTGCAGAATTTCTTTAGCTGGTGATTGCGTGGGGATGCAAATAAGTCTATTTCGGGCAGTCCCCATTTCTTGGTAATGGTTTTGAAGATGTCCGGATGCAGCATCCATTCGTGGGCATCCGTGGAAGTCCTGCTTAGTATGTCTGCTAGAATGTTTTCTTTTCCCGGTACAAAAATTGCTTGTAACTGAATGTTGTAGCTCAGAGCCACATTCCATAGGTCCAGTGCCATCCGGCATAGAGGGTATGAATGTGTGCCTCCCTGTTTGTTGATGTACCACATAACTGTGGTGTTGTCTGTCCTTATCATCAATTGACCTTCTCGGAGAAATGGTCTGAATGTCTGGATTGCCATTTTTACTGCCAGCATTTCCTTTAGATTTATGTGCAGGTGCAGCTGGTCTTGAGTCCATAAGCCTTGTATGCACTTGTCCAGCATGTGGGCCCCCCAACCGAGGTCTGAGGCGTCCGTTGTGATGGTTTGGCTTGGTTGAATGCTGTAGAAGGGCAATCCTGTGTTTGATTGACAAGCCTGCGCCCACCATAGGAACTCTTGCTTCAGGCATGGTATTATTGGAATTTTGGTTTCTAGGCTGTGCTTGTGTTGAGACCATAAATTCTTTAGGTACCACTGTAGCATTCTCATATGTAGTCTGGCATGAGGGACCAGTATTATGCAGGATGCCATGAAGCCCAGGGCTTGCAGTACTTTTCTTGCTGTTAGATGGTTCTGCTTTGTTAATGCCAAGAAGTAGAGAGGTAGTTGCTCTTGCTTTTCTGCAGTTAGGAATGCCATTTGTTTTGATGTGTCCAGATCTGCACCCAAAAGGTTATTCTTTGGGATGGTATCAGCCTTGACTTTTTTATATTGACTGTATATCCCAGGCCTTGTAGCAGGTAAATGACTCTTTGTAAGTCTATTGTGAGCTTGTTTTTGTTGTCCGCTTGTATCAGGCAGTCGTCCAGGTAGGGGTAAATTTGGATTCCCTGAAGCCTGCAATGCGCAATTACTGATGCCAGGCATTTCGTGAACACTCTGGGCGCAGTAGATAAGCCAAAGGGCAATGCTGAGAATTGATAATGCTCTGATCCTGCAAGAAATCTGAGGTATCTTCTGCAAATTGGTCGTATGGGGATGTGCAGGTATGCCTCCTTGAGATCTAGAGTTACCAGCCAAGACTCCTTGCCCAGCATGGGAAGAAGCTGCTGTAGAGTCAGCATTTTGAATTTTGGAACAATGAGGAATGTGTTTAATGCGGACAGGTCGAGAATAGGCCTCCATTTGCTCTCCTTTCTTGGTACCAGGAAAAGTCTGGAGTAAAATCCCTTTCCTTGTTCCATAGATGGTACCTTTTCCACAGCTCTCATCTTTAATAATTGGTTTACTTGTTTTAGAGCTTCTGCCTTTTGATTCAGAGGTAGGTTTGGCATTCCTCTCTTTCCTGGTAGAGTATGGAAATGAAACCTGTAACCTTGGTGTATAGTTTGCAAAATCCACTTGTCCCTTGTGATGTAATGCCATTTTTTTGAAAATAAAGCTAGTTTTCCGCCTAAGGGTGCTTCTAGTTGTTCCCTGGTAGGCGGTGCCAGAGCCAAGTCACTGTGATTGTCCTGTTGCAGTGGTGGTGGCTGCGTCTGTGCCTCGCTGGTTGTTACCCTGCCAGTGGCGTCCCCTGTAGGCACCCCTGGATTGGTTTCTGCCTCTTGAACGCTTATTCCTGCCTCTCTGTGCTTTAGAGGAGTCTGGAAAGGACCAGTTTTTGGAGGGCCAATTCCTGCTAAACCTTGGAGGCTGGACCTGTAAGAAATCTTTCACTGTTTGTACAGATTTTGCCTTCTCTTCCATCTTCTTCAGTACCTGTTGTGCAGGAGAACCAAATAAATTGGCCTTGTCCATGGGAGCATCTAATAGTTTTGATTTGACATGGTCCGGTAAGGCCTGCTCTTTCAACCATGCATGCCTTCTGATAACTGTGCCAGTCATGGCTGATCTAAAGGAAGCCTCCAGTGCATCATAGCCGCATTTTAAAGAATGGTTACTAACTTGCTGAATGTTATGTACCATTTCCTGAACATACTTCTTATCAAATGGTTCATCAGAGGACAGTTTTTTAGTTAACTGGTCTAGCATAAATTCTTGATATTGGATCATATGAAATTGACAGTTCAAGGCCCTAGCTGACAGAGTAGCAGAAGTGTAAACTTTTTTACCCCATCTCTCTAAGGACCTGAATTCCCTTTCAGAGGGCAGAGGATTTTTAGTAGAGGTAGTAGCTACAGCCTTAGGCCCCTGGGAGATAGTCTCGGGATCTGCAAAAGGAGCCTTGTATAGATGGTGATGTGTGTCCGGGACCCTGTAGAACCTATCGGGCTTAGCAGGGGCCGGAGGTAATGAATCAGGAGCAGTACAAGCATCATTAAATGCATCATCTACAACAGAAAGAACTGGAGGTATGGCTAAAGGCCTATGTTGTGGTAAATGCAGAAAGGTTCTAAGCCTTTTCCTGGAGTCTGAGAAATCTTGGCCCTGCCACTGAAATTGTTCCCTCATAGCATGCAAGGTTTCCCCAAAGGAAAATTCCTCAGGTGGAGAGGCAGAAGGAATGGACTCTTCAGCATCAGAGTCTTCATAAGGGGAATAAGGAGCCTCTGGAAGGTCTGTATTGTCTGTATCATCAGAGGAATCATCTGTGGACACTGGCTCAGGGGGCTCTGCTCTAGGCCTCTTCTCTGGAGGTGGATGAGAGGCCCTGTCTGGATGAGTCTGGGATCCCCGGATTAAAGAAATGAGATCCTCTGCCAGAGAAAGCATTTGGGTACTGGAGCTGGGCCTGTGAGAGGGGGTCTTAACAGGCACAGTTTTTGTAGCTTTAGCTGCTTTAGCCCTGGCAAAGGCCTTAATGGACATGGCTGCAGGAGGCCTAGCAGCTCCACGTGCAGGGGTGGAAATATCCAAGGGAATAGTGTCAGATAATTCCTGAGAAACCGCAACTGCAGGTTGGATTTCAGAAGCCGATTCCACCAGGTTAGAAGAGGCCTCGGTAGAAGGCATGTTTTCGGCTGAAGGAAGAACCGCTTGCTTGGTTTCAGCCGAAACCGAGACACTCGCGGCTGGCTTAACCGCGGTTTCGGCCGAAACCGCGGACCGTGAGTGTCGGTCCTTTTCCTTGCATTTTTTGGATATTTGTGAAGTCAGAGGATCCGACGGCATAATATAAGCAAAATCAGAGCTGAAAAACTGTTCAGCAAATTCCGACCGATGTCTAAGCGTCCGTCGGTTAAAAGAACAACAGGCTAGACAAGCTGCTACGTCGTGGTCTGGGCCTAAACAAGGTAAGCAGTAAGAGTGGAAATCTTTATGAGGTATTTGTTTCCCACAAGTTAAACAGTTATTCACTTTTTCTGACATCGGCTGAGGCAAGAAAGAGTCCCCAACGGGGTACTTAGCTTTTTAGAAGTCTTCGAAGTAGTATTCGGTAGTAGTAATCTCTGGTTCTGACCGACCGGCACTTGCGAACAGCTTCTGCTTCGGGTGCCACGCGGCAAGAAAGACTGAGGAAAATGGCGTCGGCTGATGCCTTTATACCCGAATAACTGCAGCTATGACGTCGGGTGAAGTGCGACACCAGCCGAGGCCAGACCCAGACTTTGGAATCCGGCCGACCGAAGGGCTGCCTGACGACAGGACAACCCATTTGTAAGGACTGCAGATGCATCCTTGAAGGACATCCAAAGGATGCTCTCCTTCTAGAAATTAAATCCAATTTGTAGTGAGAAATAAAGGTATGAGATGAGGACCAAGTAGCTGCAGAACAAATATCATCCAATGAGACTCTAGACCAAAAGGCCGCAGAAGTAGCCATGGACCTAGGGGAATGACCTTTCACCTAACCCGGAGGAGACACACCTTTGTCCTTATAGACCTGGAGAATGCATGAGGAAATCCACCTAGCAACAGTGACCTTGGAGATAGGTTTACCCAAAAAGGGTATAGAAAAGGACACAAACAGCTGATCGGATTTACGGAAGTTTTTCGTCCTGTGTGTAAACAAAATCGTAACTATCTATTAACATCCAACAAGTGGAGTTTGCATTCAATTTTGTTAGCAAAGTTAGGAAAGAAGACAGGTAAATTAATGGTCTGATTGATATTAACTTGTGTTAACACTTTAGGAAGAAAGGACGGATTGGTCCGAAGGGAAATCCTATCTTTATGGAAAATCATATATGGAATTTTGATGGACAAAGCTTGCAGTTCTGAAACCCTTTTAGCAGAAGTGATAGCCACCAGGAATGCTGTTTTCCAAGATAAAAAATTTAGATCTGTGGTTGCAGCAGGTTCAAAAGGCGGAGCGACCAAAGCTTGAAGAACCATAGTAAGGTCCCCATGGGGGAACAGGATCCTTGACTGGGGGGGGTCCCTTTGATAAAGGCTTTACACAGTCTGGAGGAGGCCAGTAAGACAGAATTCTCACCCACATGAGAATGAGAAATGGCAGTCAATTGAACTTTGATAGTAGAAGAACTAGGAGCCGTGAAAGGGTCTAAACTCCTTTGAGAAGCCCAAAAGGAAAAACGTTTCCATTTGCTGCGGTAAACCTTCCTGGTTGAAGACTTATGAGGAGCCACCAGAATAGACCTAACTGAAGAGGATAATCCAGGAGTCCTAGCGATCATGGGAACTGGAGCAGCCAAGCTGTTAGCTTCAAACTGTCCAGGTTCAGATGAGGAACCCCCGATGGGTGTGAAATCAGATCCTGAATGAGATCCAAGATCCAGGGCGGAGCCAGAAGATGAGACCAAAAGAATGGAAACCATACCTGGCAAGGGCAATGAGGATCACTTTGCTCCCAGTCGATGAGTTTTCTGTAGAAACCTCGGAATAAGAGGTACTGCAGGGTGAGCATACAGAAGACCGGGAGGCCAAGCATGGACTAGAGCATCTCTGGGGGACTCCCACAGCAGGGGGTTCAGAGCGAAAAACTCGCTGCAATTTGCATTGGAAGGAGATGCAAAGAGATCGCAGCAAGGCTGACCCCACTCCAGAAAGATCTGCTCCGCTACTGAAAGATTCAGAGACCACTTGTAAGGCATCAGAATAGTCCAACTTAACCTGTCCACTAGAATGTTGGACCATCCCGGAATGTGCGTTGCTATGAGAAAGCGACTGATGGAGATCGCCCATTCCCACTCTCTCATGGCCTCGCGACAAAGGGGGTAAGATCTGGTCCCTCCCTGTTTGTTGATGTACCAGACCACGGACATGTTGTCTGACTGAATTGCAATGGTTCCCTGAGGAAGAAAGGCATGAAGGGCTTGCAATGCCAAAAGGACTGCCCTCACCTCTAGAACGTTTATGTACAAGCTGGTCTCTACAGGGGACCACAGGCCTTGGACTGTCCTACCTGAACAATGCCCCCCCCACCCGAGTTGGGAGGCGTCCGTGGTCACTGTGGCTTGGACAGGGGCTGAAACAAAGGGTCGTCCCTCCAAGATCTCCGTAGAGCACATCCACCACAGAAGGGACCACCGACAGACTCGACTGAGTTGTACTGGATACTATAATGGAAGTTCCAAAAGGGACCATTGTACAGCTAGTGTCCACTGTAGAATTCTCATATGTAACCGGGCACATGGAAGAAGCGTTATGGTTGCTGCCATTGAACCTAAGGCCCTCAACACTGATTCTGCCGATGGAAGATGAGAATGGTAGGTCAGAGAGACATGCATCCTCAGGTTTTTACTCTCTCCGAGGTCAGGAAGATTTTGCACTGTAAGGTGTCTATACTTGCCCCAATGTAGTCTATCACCTGGAGAGGATTTAGAAGTTATTTGGATGCATTGATTGTGATCCCCAAATGCAGAGCAAGCTTTAAAAAATAATCCCTGGTTTGAGAAAGTAGACGCCTGGTGGGAGCAGTGAGGAGCCAATCGTCCAAGTATGATAAGAACTGAATCCCCTGAAGCCTCAGGTGAGCCGCTACTACCAGCATCACTTTGGTGAACACCCTGGGGGCTGTGGTGAGACCAAAGGGTAGGGCTCGAAATTGGTAATAATTGCCTCCTAGCCAGAAGCAGAGGAACCTCCTGGAGTTTCTGTGCATCTTTATGTGATGGTAGGCATCCTGAAGGTCTAACGAGCACATCCAGTCGCTCTCTTGCGGGTATGCCATGATGGACTGTAGTGTGACCATCCGGAAGTTTTCTTTGGCAACTGACAGGTTCAGGGTAGATAGGTCCAGAATGGGTCTTAAGTCCCCTGTTTTCTTTGGCACCAAAAAGAACCTGGAGTAGAAGCCCGATCCAGACTGATCTGGGGGGACGGGTTTGATGGCTTGTTTTTCTAGCAGCTTGGAAATTTCTTGTGCTGCTGCCTCCCTTTGCGTGGGTGGATGTCCGGGAGGAGTTTGGGAGGAACCACAAAGGGGATTGAGTATCCTCTGGATATGACCTGAAGCACCCAGCGGTCTGATGTAATGGACTCCCATGCCTCCAGGTGCAATGACAATCGTCCCCTGACTGCTTCAAGAGTCAAGCAGTCGGGCAACCCCTCAGGGTTGATGTCCAGGCCTGTCTGAGAAAGGTTCCAGAGACCAAAAATTCCTCGGACTCCCGCTGCCTCTGGGCCAGTGTCCATTCTGTCCCCCTCTGCCTCTGGGGGAAGAAGAACCCTGAGTGTCCCGGGAATACTGTGACTTCCGGAACCACATCTTCTTTTGCCCTCTCTGATTCTGGGAAAAGGATCTTTGAGAGTTCGAGAAGTGGATTCCGACAACAGACAGTGTCTTTCCATCCTTCTCACTCTGGACTAAAGTCTCTTTGACGGTCTTACCAAAGAGAGTAGAGTCATCATAATGGGCACTGGCAAAGGATGCCTTGAAAGGTTCCAAAAACTGACATAGTCTGAGCCAGGCGTTGCGCCTTATGGACACGCTGAACCCAGCCGCCCTAGCCACTCCTTCAGTAGCATGTGAGAGGAGTCGCATGGATGTGTTGGAGACTGCTTTCAAAGTGGCCATCCTGGCGGAGAACGAGTCCCTGTCCTCCTGCGACATGGACTTAGGGGGAGACTCAGCCAGCTCCTTGACCAGGTCGCGCTGGAGTCTCGTGACATGGGCCAGGTAGTTTAGCACCCTAATGGAAAAGGTTGCTGACACATAAACCTGCTTCCCTAAGTGGTCCATCATCCATGACACTCGGTCAGGAGGATGAACCGAGGAACTCTCTTGGGCTAGTTCCTTCTTTGTGGCTGCTGCTACCACCATAGCATCTATGGGGGAGCCCTTAATCCATGCTGGTCTATCTGAAGGTGGACTCAAGATCTTAGGACGTTTAGGGATTGATTCCACGGTGTCCGGCTCCTTCCAGGCCCGCAAGGTGACCAGGAACACCATGGGATCTGTGGGAGGGGACACCCAGGAAGTAGATGGGCCCGTGCCAAAAGCCTCCAGGAACACAGACTCGTCAGAAGGAGGTTTGGGGGCGGACCAACATCCCTGCTGGAGAAGGATTTCCATGATGTCTCCAAAGGAGACATCCTCAGGAGGTGACTTGGGGGAACCTTCCCCATAATCCAAATCCGTGTCCTCGATGAGGGACTCTGGGGAGTCCAAGTGCCTCCTCTTACACGTATGCTTGCGATGCACGTCTCCGGTGGGGCTCTCTGGGGGGAACTTGCAAGCCACTTGTTCCTCAGGGGGGACCGTCTGGAGCTCCTCGAGCACGGGCTGTCCCTCTGGTAAAATGATGGGATTCGTAGATAGAGCTAAGGGGGTAGGGGCGGAATCCAAGGGGATAGTCAAGGGGTCTTGATACAGCAGAGAGAAAAAGAGGTTATGTCTTACCATAACGTTCCATCGGTATTGTTGATCCTCGTTCAGTCATTACATATGGGTATCGGTTCCGAGCTCGGAACCGAGCCGGCCATTTTCCAAGCTCACGTCAGCTTCAAACTCTCAAGGTAAACTCTTACCCACAATCCCCCTCAGTTTGAGTTTGCAAGTCAAAGAAGGTAGAGGCTACCTCTGGTCAAATAACCTAAGAGAACCGAATGGTGAGATCCACTAGAAACCACAGGAGGGGGAAGGAGAAAGGGTCGTAATGACTGAAGCAATACAGATGGAACGTTATGGTAAGACATAACTTCTTTATCTGATATTGTTAATCCTCGTTCATTCCTTCCGCATGGGACAGAGTCCCCAGCTACCTCTATTCCTGGGAGGTTCTCATGGAAGGACATTCCTGAGCTCCATAGAACCGAAAGATGCTCTTCCCCTGGTGGCCAAATACAATTTGTAATGATTGATGAAAGTATGAGGCGTAGCCCAAGTTGGAGCTGCACAGATGTCATGTAAAGAAGCTCTGGCATGGAAGGCAGCAGAAGTCGCCACCGACCTTGTTGAATGAGCTTTCATGGTAGTAGGCAATGAGATATTACATTGTGTGTAAATAAAGGTCTCACAGTCCTTCAACCATCTAGCTAATTAATGTGACTTTTGCAACAGCCGATCCTAATCTAGGTCCAGAAAAGGCCAAAAATAACTGGTCAGATTTACGAAAGGGTTTAGTCCTGTTTAGGTAAAAACGGATTTGCCTGTGTATATCAAGGGTATGTAGGCAACACTGTCTTCTGTTTGAATGGTTGGGAAAGAAAACTGGCAATTCAATGGTTTGATTAATGGACATTTCAGAGATCACTTTAGGCAGAAATTACGGATTAGTTCTCAGAGACACCCTATCTTTATGAAAAATCAAGTATGGACTCGATATATAAACTTGAAGTTCAGAAATACGTCTGGCAGAAGTAATAGCGACCAAAAACAAAGGTTTTCCATGACAAATACTTGAGGTCGCAAGAAGAGGCTGGTTCAAAAGGTGACATTGTCAGAGCTTGTAGAACTAATGACAAATCCATTGGTTGAATAGGTTCTCTAAAAGGTGGCTTCAGATGATTCACACCTTTTATGAAGGTCTTGCACAATTTATGGGACATAAGAGGGGAATCTTGGACACCCTTCACGAAAATTAGAAATTGCAGCCAAATGAAGTCTAATGGTATAGGCCGAATGAAACAGGTCGGCCAGATAGTCTAGTATTTTTGACAATGGTGCTGAAGAGGGGTCTACTTGTTTATCTTTCAGACAACAGGGAAATCTTTTCCACTTGCACAAATAAGTAATTCTAGTGGAGGACTTATGAGAAGCAATCAGAATATGGTAAAGAAAGATCATTCTGCCTGGCAATCAAGGGAATTGGAGTAGCCAAGCCGTTAGCTTCAGGCTGTTCGGGTTGGGATGAATCAGGTTCTGTGGGTGTGAGATCAACTCCGGGATTGGATGGAGGATCCATGGTCGATCTAGTAGGTGAGGCCAAAGGAATGGGAACCAAATCTGTCGTGGCCAATATGGTGCTATGAGGATTACCTTGCTCTTCAACCGCCGGGCTTTCAGAAACTGGGGAATGAGAGGAAAGGGCGGAAATGTGTACAGAAGACCCTAGGGCCAATCGTGGACTAGAGCATCCCTGGGTGACTGTCCCGGAGGGGGAATCTGGGTGAAGTAGTTGCTGCATTTGTAGTTGGCTGGGGATGCAAAGAGGTCGCAGCAAGGACGGCCCCAGCGGTGGAAGATCTCTGCCGCTATCAAGGGATTCAGAAACCACTCGTGAGGTTGCAGAATGCACCTGCTGAGTCTGTCTGCTATCACGATGGAACTCCCGGGAATGTACGTTGCTAGAAGACACCAGTCTGTTGCCATTGCCCATTGCCATATCCTCATGGCCTCTCGACAAAGGGGGTAAGATTTGGTTCCACCTTGCTTGTTGATGTACCAGACCACCGCCATGTTGTCTGATTGAATCGCAATTGTCCCAGACGGCAGCAGGGGATAGATTGCTTGCAACGCCACAAGCACTGCCCTCAGCTCTAGAAAATTTATATGCAGATGGGCCTCCGGTTGGGACCAAGTGCCTTGGACTGTCCGTCCATGACATAGCCCCCCCCCACCCCCGCCCCATCAGGGATGCGTCCGTGGTCACTGTGTCCTCGGGTTGCTGGGGGGAAAAGGGGCGAGACCATTGAGAGAGATTGTGCGTCATCCACAAATTTAAATCCTGTTTGCACCTGTGGGTTACTCAAAACATGGCTGAAAGAGGATGCTGAAAAGGATACCATTGGGTGAGCAGTAGCCATTGTAGAAGCCTCATGTGAAACCTGGCCAGGGAAACAATGGTGATGGAGGCTGTCATGGAACCCAACAGCTGTAGAACCGAGTGAGCCGTGGATTTTTCCTTTGAAAGGATTGGAATTAGTTGTTGCTTTATCCTTAAAATTCTGTGCTCTGGAATAGCAGCTCTGCAGTTTTTTGTGTCCAAGATAACCCCTATGAATTGTTGACTGAGATGGGTTGAGATTGGATTTCTGCCAGTTTATGGTTATGCCTAGCCTTTGAGCAGTGAGGAGAGAGTATGCCAGGGCTTTGTCTAGTAGAAGTCTGGTGGGGGCGGAAATGAGCCAGTCGTCTAGGTACGAAAACACCTGGAATCCTTGAAGTCGCAAGTGAGCTGTGACAACTGCCATGCACTTTGTGAACACTCTGGGGGCTGTAGAGAGTCCGAAGGGCAGTACTCGGAGTTGGTAGTGACTGGCTCCCGCATGGAAGCGCAGAAATCTTCTTGATGGCCTGTCCACCTTTATGTGGTAGTACGCATCTTGAAGATCTATAGAGCACATCCAATCGTCTTTTTCCAAGAGCAGGAGGATAGACTGTATAGTGACCATCTGGAATTTTTGTACTCTCACAAACTTGTTCAATACACTGAGATCCAAAATTGGTCTCCAGTCCCTGGTTTTCTTTGACACCAAAAATAGTCTTGAGTAGAATCTGGATCCTATCTGGTCTGGAGGGACTATTTGGATAACTCTTTTTCTTAGCAGCTTTTCTATCTCTAGTGCTGCTTCTTCCTCCCTTTGAGTGGGTGGAACGTCGGGGAGATTTTTTAAAGGGACAGGACAAAGATCGAAGGGGATATGATAACCTCTGGTTATGATCCTTTGTACCCAAGAATCGGTGGTGATGGTTAGCCAGGCAGAAGGGTACATGGAGAAACGTCCCCCAACCACTTCCAGAGGAAAGGAGTGGGCCGCTCTTTAGTAGTGCTGGTAGGATTGACCAGGGAAAGAATCCCTGGAACCCTGGTTACACGGTCCCCCTCTGCCCTGAAAGGAGAATCTTCCCTGTGAGTTTCCCTTTCTGCCTCTGGGGGAGAATTCGGCACGTGTGTCACGGAAAGGACCCTGAGATTTCTTGAACCATATCTTCCCACTCTTTTGGTTTTGGGAGAAAGCACGTTGAGGGGAAGAATAACGGACACCTATGGCAGAAAGGGTCTTACCGTCTTGTTCACATCTGGCCAGTGTGCTTCTAACTTTGGGCCCAAACAACGAGGAGGGCTCAATGGGGGCATTAAGAAAGGAAGACTTAAAAGGTTCCGTGAAGTTGCACAAGTGCATCCAGGTGTGTCGTCTCAAGACTGCAGATGAACCCACCACTCTAGCTGCTCCTTCTGCTGCGTGAGATATCAGTCACATAGAGGAGTTAGATTTAGACTCAGTGGTGGCCAGCTGAGAGGCCACTTTGTCACGGACCTCATCAGACACTGCACCAGCAAAGGTTTCAGAGAGCTAAGGAACCATATCCCTTTGAAGCCCGGAATAATGTGCCATATAATTCAGGGACCTGATAGCAAAGTTCGCTGAAGCAAAAGTGCGCTTCCCTATTCTGTCCAGTGCCCGGTACTCTCTGTTAGGCGGATGGACAGTCTGGCTTTCTTCTTCTGCTAGATCCTTTTTTGTTGCGGCCGCCACCACCAAAGCATCTACCTGAAGACCTTTGGACCAGTGGGGATCTGAAGCAGGAGGGGACAAGATCCTATCTGGCCTCCGGGGAATACCTTCAATAGTATCAGGGACCGTCCAAGCATGCTGCACAATGAACTTGACAAGTTAATCGGCAGGTGGAGTAACCCAGGAGGTAGGGGGCCAGGCGAGAAAAGCCTACAGGAATACAGATTCCTCAGGGGTCGGATTAGAGGGCTGCCAGTCACCTCTCTGTTTCAGGATTTCAAGGATATCGCCAAAGGATACCTCAGAGGGTGACCGAGGGGATCCTTCCCCTCATCGAAATCTGTGTCTTCGGTGAGAGACTCCTCTGTGGAGTCCATGTGCTTCCTCTTACACAAACTTTTCCGGTGGACCTCCTCAGCGGGAGAAGCTGGGGAAGACAACGGAAAAGGGGATTCCTGAGGGAATATGCCCTGAGGCCCTTGCACCCTGTGTCCGCCAGGTGCGACTTGTGAAACCAGTGTACCAGAGGAGGGCGGAGGTATAGACAGTCAAGTATCGCCAGCAGCAGCGAAAGCCTTCTCCATCAGTTGGAAGGCTGGTCCACCCGGAGAGGAGTGTATGTCAAGGACAGGGGGCACTCCTCCCTAAGTGGCTCAGCCTACAGACTTGGAGTCGCTGGATGGCTGTGAAGCAGCAAGCTATGCGTATCACAGCTGACATCCTGGGTCGTTGCAAAACTTTCCTGCCACGAAGGCAACTGCGGTTCCTTAGTGAGATCCATAAAGGGAACCGCAGAAGGGGAAGAATGTACTACATCCATGGACTTCAAAGGCAATGAAGGAGGAGAATAAGAAGTTGTCTTTGGAGATGGGTGATCACCTCCCAAGGAAGGATAGTTTCTGGGGGGGGTGGAATACCTCTGGCCAGGAATGCCTGGTCCACAAGACGCAAAACATCATGTTCAGAAAGACTTCTAGTGGACCTCACAGAGACTGAAGGAGAAACGGGCCTGCCCACAAAATAGGCAGACTCGGTGCCCACCTCATCTGATTGCGTCGAGGACAATGGTGCCGAGAAAGACTGAACTACTGTAGTCTGCAACGAAGAAGTCATCAGTGCCGATGTCACTGTCTGCACCGACACAGGGATCGGTGCCAAAGTGGTTGTCGGTGCCGAAACTGGAACCGACAAAACTGGAGTCAGTAATAAAGGAAGATCTCAGAGCTGATGCAGTCAAGGTCTGCGCTGACTGAACGGTCAGTGCCGATAAAGTGGTAAAGGTCTGAACCGAGAAGCCCCTTGGTGCCGATATGTAGAAGGCTGTAGGAGAGGACAGAGCCGAAATCACTAATGGAGCCGAAGGCCTCGGTGCCGAAGGTCTGGGCACCAAAGGCACTGGGGCTGACAGAGAGCTCCGGAGCCGAAATTTTAGCCTTTTTAGATTTTGTAAAGCAATTAAACAACAACTGCTTGTACTTAGCTCAAGAGAAGTAGCTTGACACGACCGGATGGCAATGCGGCAAACAAAATCTGAGGTAACAGGGAGAGGGGGATTGTGGGTAAGAGTTTAGCTCGAGAGTTTGAAGCTGACGTGAGCTTGGAAAATGGCCGGCTCGGTTCCGAGCTTGGAACCGATAGCCATATGTAAGGAATGAACGAGGATTAACAATATCAGATCCCTTTCTACCATGAATGCCATGGGAGAACGAACCTCCTGGGGAACCAATAAGGAAGCCGGTCTCCCCGGTCCGATGGGAGAATTGGAGCTGGGCTCGAAGTGGATGGAGCTCCGAGGGAGGGGACTTGGCCCAACAACGCTGGAGCCGATGAAAAAAGTTCCGCTCCCTCGGATCAGACACCCAAGCTCTGGATTAGAGAGCTGCTCGGATCTGAACTGGTCGGATCAGACATGCTCCAGGCAGCTATCAGCGTCGAGGAAGCAGGTACGTTGGCGTTGACCCCCTGACTAAGGCCATCCTCGGATCAGAGTACTCCGAACCCGGTGGACGGATCGGAGAAGGAGAAATTGGTGTGAAAAAGGGAAGCGAGCTCCCCCTTCCAGAGGGAGAGGGGGCTGGCAAGACCCCCATCTGGATCTGAGTACGAATGAACCTCATCATTTTATAATGTCAACTTCCAATAAGCTCCGCATGACTCCGACCTGGCGGGTCGAGGAACTGAGGCCCTAGATGGAGAATGTCTCTCCTCCGGGTCTAGCGAAAATCTTGGAGATCAGACCCGAGGGGAGTCATGGATCCTAGGCTGACTTTTGGCAGGAGAAGGAAGGTCCGGGGACCTCTTATGTTTGCCTGGTCTGTGAGATTTTGTCTCTCTCTCCTTCTCTCTGCCCCTTTTCCGCTCCACTTCCACAGGCTTTGAAACAGGAGGTTGAGTCCCAGCCTGGGGGGGAGGAGAGGCAGCCTACAGCAGCCACTGTGACCGAAGCCGAGGACGAGGCAACCACCTCAGAAGTAGGAAGAAGGCCTTTCAGGGCCAATTTAGCCTTCCTGTCCTTGATAGCGTGCGGGTTTGCAGTCAGTATTGAGATGGGCAACACCCAAGCACATTACACAAAGAGTGTGGCCACCTGCAGGAAACAATTTATGGCCACACTCAGTGCACCTTTTAAACACAGGCTTATCAGCCATGCTTCTATCCAAGAGAAGGGAAAAAAAAGGGAGAAAAAAAAATTACCAGTTTTCCCACTCAGACCACTCACCACACATTCAAGTCACACAGAGCACACTGAGGGGGGAGGGGAAGCAAAGCACACTAACAAACTAATTCTAAACTACAAAAAGGGTTCTATTACACGACGCACCAGTGAGGGGAGGAGAAGAGGGAACCTACACTAAACACGTATACTAATGTTACAGAGAAAAACGCTGCTTAAAAGCAGAAAATCCCACTCACTACTCGGAACTCAGGAGTTCACAATGCTTCAGCAAGCCACGGCAAACGAGATCTGGGGGGGTGGAAGGTAGAGGAGGTGTATTATGGGTAAGGGAAGGAGCTTGGAGCAGATGCTAGTTAATTTGCTGGCTCGGATCCGGTATCCCACAGGTTGAAGACCAAATGAAGTAAACTACTTCAGATGTACAGTTGTGCACAGTAATGGATGCTTTTCTGATCACTGCTCCAGTATTACTGATTGATGGGGTATCCTGCCAAGGATAGTCATTCCAGTATTACTGATTGATGGGGTATCCTGCCAAGGATAGTCATAAGTCAAGCCAGCATACCAAAGCCTAGTCGCATTCCTCTAGTGTCATACTTCCAATGTAAGACCCAAGCCCAAAAGCAGGAGGTGCAGATCCGCCTGGAGACAGTCTGTTTGAAAATAAGGTCACCCAACTTTTTACCCAGATAAGAGATGAATAGCTGATCCAGTTATCTAATAGTCTTACGTTTTGTCTGGTAGAATAAAAGCTGTTTATACATCCAACAAATGCAGAATTCTTACTCCTTTAAGGGACTGGCAAAGAAAGCAGCAAGTTAACAGAACAGTTCATGGATATTTCATTGACAACTTCAGACATAAAAAGAAGGGTTACAGCCCTTGTGAGCAATCAGAAAGGGAGGAGAAGCCATAAGGGCTTGTAACTCAAACTCCAAACTCTTTGCTGAAGTAAGGGCCTCAAGCAATACAGTTTTCCATGTGCAGAACTTTAGAGAGGTAGAACACGCTAGTTTAAAAGGAAAAAGAGTTAACTTCTCTAGAACATAACTGAGGTCCCAAGGAGGTGTAAGAGGTTTCCTAAGTGGCATAACATGAAGGACATCTTTTAAAAACTGACAAAATGTGCAAAAAGAAGTGGATTCATTGGTAAACAGGCAGATACGGCTGACAAATGTTCTTTAATAGAATATGGCAGTCCTGAATTGAGCAGCTCACACAAGTAGGAAAGAATACTAGGTGTACCCAGTTGATAAAGAGTCCTTTTCCCACCTTTGACACCAAACAGAAAACTTCTTCCATTTGAAAATCTAAGATTTTCTAGCCTCATGTAATACTTTGAAGCATGGCCTCTGGAAATATATGTCTGAATTGTATCAAAATCTTATCATCCAAACCTGTTAGATTTAGGGTTTGCAGGTTTGGATGAATGAGAGAGGCCCTGTGTTGAACAATTTCATCTAATGGGGTAACCTGTGGTGAATGCCCTTGGCTAGATGAAAAAAGGGAGAATCAATGTTGTCTAGGACAAATTGGAATCATCAACATCATCTCTGAGGAGGTGTTCTTGATAACGAGGAGAATCTCTGGAATCCAAGAAAGGGAGAAAAAGCATATGAGAATTTCCCTTTCCAAGAGGATGATATGGCATCTGTTCTCCAAGCCACTGGGAATGGAATTCTGGAAAAGAACAGTCTGAGTTGCTTGTTCACAGCACAGGCAAAAAGAACTATGTGATAAATTCCCCACTGATGGATAATTTGTAAGAAGACTTCTCAGTAGAGCAATTATTTGTGAGGGTCTGCTTTGGATCTGCTCAGGTAGTCAGCTACATAATTCTTCTCTAAGACAACAGAAGAAAATACTCCTTGAAGGCTTGCATAGCAGAGTGTCTGTTTTATTAAACATTCAGTGTTGGATTACTGGTCGGTGGTTTTATTCAAATATAAACTGACTGGCCAGAAGGAAGAGATTGTGCTGGACAGTCCTCTCAGGCTGTCAGTGCAAGTCTGCAGAGAAGATTTTGTTCCTCCTTGTTTGCTGAAGTACAACACTGCACTGGTACTGTCTTGTGAGGATTCAAAGGGTTTCTAGAGTCAAAAGGTAATAAAGAAATTGTACAGCCAAGCTCATGACTTTCATTTCTTTCTCATTTATGTGGTTTTCCTGTACTGCCTTCACCAAACATTTTAGACTTTCATGTTTACTGACCATAACCCGCAATCCAGATGGACTGCATCCATGGAGACTTCCTGTTGGAGAGAGGGGACCAGAAAGAGCACTCCTGGACTGAGTGACATCCAGTTGAACCGCAAAAGGAATTCCTTCTTCATGAAGAGCAAGAAAGGAACTGGATGTTTTGGGGATGGTAGTGCTCTGCTCAAACTGACTTTGAGGTACCACTGAATCTTTATCAAGTGGAGTCTGGAAAGAGATATTATTTGTGTGGTTGTAGCCACATACTCCAGGGTTCTCAAAATCTTTCTTGTAGAGATCAATTTTAGTAAAAGTACAGACTGAAGTAAGACGTCAAAATGTATTTTGTCTTGTGGAAAAAACGCCATCATGGATAACGGGTTTAAGTGGGAGCCTAGGAAAATTAAGTCCTGAAAGAGGAGGAGCAGTTGGCATAATGGTTAAGGTCTTTGCCTTTCATGCACATGGTACAAGGTTCGATCCTGCTTTCCCCAGTGCCTGCATGGAGTTTGCATGCTCTTCCTGTCTCTCTCTCTCTCTCTGTGGGTGTCCCCCCCGCCCGAAAAAAAAATGCTGTTTTCACCTCAAACTAACCCAAGAATCGTGTTGGGGGCAGCAGCTTGTACTCTAGATAGTTCCTTATTGGGGGAAGAGTTGTGTAATTGAACCAGTTTGGGCATTAACAGTAGTGCGCAGTATTCTTAAGAAAGGAGAACGCTAATCACAGACCACATCCCATGTCACAGCTAGCCACTCAATGGTGTAAAATTGGACTCTCGGTAATTCAGTCGTGCTGACTAATGTCATCAAATGGGCATGGGTATTTGTCAATAAGTGGGTTGAGGACCCAACCTTTGCTAGGGTCCCATACTAACAGTGAGAGAGGTGTATGTGCCCTTACTGGCCAGTGTGTGACCACCCTAAAGCCAGCAGCCTGGGGTCAATAAGCTACTGGTTGCCCGGTGTCCAGTTGCCCAGCTCAGGTTACCTGGGATAGCTCTGCTGAACGAAAGGTGGATGTAAAAACAATCGACCTGCCAAACATGAATGAAGAATTAGTACACTTACTGCAGGGTCACTGACGGGACACAGCTTGGAAGTGGATGACATGATGGTGAGGAGGCTAGACATCCTATGTATCTAGGAAGCAAGAAAAAATGGCAGTGTAGCAGGCCACTTGGTGTGAGGTCCAAAGTCTACTACACAGGAAGAGGACAAAACTAGAAATGGTGTGGGAATTGTGGTGAGGGAGAATCTTCAGAAGACAGGAATGTCATCAAAATTAGTACCACACTCATGGTAATCAGATTACAGAGTAAGGCTAGGGCACTGTTCATAATCTCAGCCTATGTCCCACAGCAAGTTTGTGAAAGTGAAGAAAGGAGTGCTTTCAGACAGCAGTTGCAGGACCTACTACATAAAGCAGGGAACATGAACTGGAATTGATAATGGGGGACCTAAATGCACATATCGGGACAGACAGAATAGAATATGAGGACTGCCTGGGTCCACATGGGTGGGGTAACGAGAATAAAGGAGGAGACACCATTCTAGACTTCATTCTGGCAATGGCTTGATAGCAGCCAACACATGGTCTCAGAAAGAGAGACAGTCACAAGATTACATACAAGACTGGCCAAGATGCAACTCAACTAGACTTCCTCTTAGTACGGAAAGGGGACTGGAGTAAAATCAGCGATTGCAAAGTCATCTTCAGCAAAACAGTTGGCCCACAGCATAAACCATGGATTGCTGCAGGTGACTGTTAGAAAAGGCTCTAAGGTCAACACAGATTAGGCTGAAGAAAGTACAGTTGTGTACCTACCATAAATGTAGATGTCCGAGTGTATTTACTGTTGCAGTCATTACACTTGGGTTATCCTGCTGGCAGGCTACCCTCAGTCAGCCCGAATTCCAAAGTCCTGGTCCGGCGTCGGTTGCTGTCGCCTCTTCCCCGACATCAGTGCGCCAGGGGTATATAAGATGCAGCCAACGCCATTTTCTTCAGTTTTTCTTGCCCCAGATGTCAGGTGCCCCCAAGAAGGTAGGCAATAAATATATTGCTTATAAAAACATACAGTGAAATAACGCAATACCTTCATCTACAAGCAAATACACCACATAGGTTGTATAGGATAGAGAAGTATAGATAAGTTCCAGCAAAGAAAGGGGGATGGAGGGTGGGTAACCTGGACTGCAACAGTGAATACACTTGAACATCTACATTTATGGTAGGTATGCAACTGTACTATGTTCATCCTGTTTCAGTCATTACACTTGGGTTGAATCCCAAAGCTAAGGTAGGGCGGCTGGGTCTAAATAGGATTAGGAGTGGCTATGAGGCCCTGCAGAACTGCAGTGGCAAAGGCTGCTCTGGATTTAGACTAAAGAGGTAAGTGATGATGCTTGGCAAAAGTGTGCACTGAACTCCAAGTTGCAGCCTCCAAAATTTCCTTAGTTGGTACTCCTCTGAGAAAGGCTGCTGAAGTGGCTGCTGCCCTGGCAGAATGTGGCCTAATATTCTTAGGCACTAACTTGCCATGCAGTGCATAGCAGAAGCGAATCCAGTGTCCTATCCATTTTAAAATAGTCTGCTTTGAGATAGCCTTTCCTTGTGATCCTGCAGCATAGGCTACAAACAGTTGCTCAGTTTTTCTGAAAGCTTTTGTTTTGTCCAAGTAGAAGCGTAGCTGCCTGTGTATGTCCAAAGAGTGCAGAAGTTTCTCCCCTTTATTCTGGGGATTTGGATAAAATGTTGGCAAATGAATGGTTTGGTTAAGAGCCACACTGGATACTACCTTTGGCATAAATGTTGGGTTTGTTCTTAGAGAAACCCTGTCCGGATGAAAAATGATAAAAGGTTCCACTGCCATTAATGCCTGTAACTCTGAGACTCTTCTTGCTGAAGTTACTGCTAAGAGCAGAGCTGTTTTCCATGATAAGAATTTTATGTCAGCTGTGCTGGCTGGCTCAAAAGGAGGTAGTGTGAGCTTTTCTAAGACAAAGTTGAGGTCCCATGTAGGTATCAGTGCTCTCCTTGGGGGTCTTATGTTTTTTGCCCCTCTGAGGTACTGTTTTAGCAGTGGATGAGAGAAAATAGGAGGTTCCGTATCATAATGAGCTGAAATGGCAAAGGCATGGATCTTAATTGATGAGAAGGATAGGCCTTTGTCCAGCATCTCAGCTAGGTATTGCAAAATCTAAGGAATATTTGGAACAAGTGGTTCAAGACCTTGTGCCTGGTTCCAAGCACAGAATCGCTTCCATTTTTCTGCATAAGATTTCCTGGTGCTGGGCCTCCTGGCTTCCAAAATGACATCCATAACAGCTTTAGAGAGAGGTGTGTTCTGAGTGGCTATATTATCCGCCATGCAGCCAGATTTAAGGTTCTGAGCTGGCTGTGCAGGATCTGATTGTTTTCTTGAGTCAAAAGATGAGGAATTAGAGGTAAAGTCCAGGCTGGGCCTTGAGACAAGCTCTTTAGGATTGGATACCAGTGCTGGCATGGCCAGTCTAGGGCAATCAGAATCATTTTTGGCTTCTCTTGTCTGACTTTTAGGAGCACCTAGGGGAGGAGAGGCAGTGGTGGAAAGGCATATACTGCTAGGGTTTTCCAGCTGAAAGATAGAGCATCCACTTTCCATGCTTGTGAGTGATAAGTCCTTGTGCAGAATCTCTGCAGTTGGTAGTTGTGAAGGGAGGCAAAGAGATCTGTGTCTGGGCATCCCCATTTCTTTATTATCATGCTGAAGACCTGTGGATTTAGTTTCCACTCGTGAGGGTCCATGATGTTTCTGCTTAGTTCATCTGCCAGAGTATTTTTCTTTCCTGGCAGGAATTGTGCCTGCAGATGTACTTGATAGGTCAGTGCTGTGTTCCACAAAGTCATGGCTTGCTGCAGAGGGGGTAGGAATGTGTGCCCCCTTGATTGTTTATGTACCACATAACTGTAATGTTGTCCGTCTTTAGTAGTAGTTGTCCTGGATGTAGCAGATCCTTGAAGGCTGTCAGGGCATTCTGTACAGCTAGCATTTCTTTTTGATTGATGTGAAGATGCATTTGGTCCGTGGGCCACGTGCCCTGAATACATTTTCCTGCCATGTGTGCCCCCCAGGCATAATCTGATGCATCTGTCGTTATTGTCTGCCTGGCTGTGGGTAAAGTGAAAGGCTGTCCCTTGTTGTGGTGACAGGCCAGTGCCCACCAACTCCTGTTGCAGGCAGGGAGTAAGAGTTATTGTTTCCAGGCTGTGGCAATGTTGAGTCCAAACACTTTTTAGGTACCATTGTAGCTTCCTCATATGCAGTCTTGCATATGGAATTAGCAGAATGCAAGATGCCATGTAGCCCAAAGCCTGAAGAATTTTTCTTGCAGGTAGCGTGGTCTTTGTTGCCATCATTTGAAAGGACTGAGTCAGTTGCCTTTGCTTGTCTGGCGTGAGATAAGCCATCTGGGCAGTTGTATTTAAGCTTGCACCCAGGAATATTATCTCTTGAGAGGGCACTAGTTTTGATTTCTTTTCGTTTACTGTGTACCCTAGGCAAATTAGTAATTCTTTTACAAACGCCAGATGCTTTAGTAGAATGTCCTTGCTCTCTGCTTGAATAAGGCAGTCGTCCAAGTAGGGATATATTTGAATTCCTTTTTGTCTGCAAAATGCAATTACTGGTGCCAGGCATTTTGTGAAGACCCTGGGCGCAGTAGATAATCCAAAGGGCAGTGCAGAGAATTGGTAATGCATTGAGCCAGCTATGAATCTGAGGTATCTTCTGCAAGACTGTCCGATTGGGACATGCAGGTATGCCTCTCTGAGGTCCAAAGTAACTAGCCAAGCCTTCTTGCCCAGCATGGGTAGAAGTTGCTGCAGTGTCAACATCTTGAATTTTGGAACATCCAGGAAAGAATTTAGATTTGACAGGTCCAGTATTGGTCTCCAGGCTTTGTCCTTTCTGGGTACCAAGAAAAGTCTTGAGTAAAATCCTTGTCCCTGTTCTTCCTGTGGTACTTTTTGAATTGTTCTCATGTCCATGACAGCAGAAATTTGTTTTTGTGCCTCTGCCCATTGGTTTTGTGGCAGGTCTGGCATACCTTTTGACCTTGGTAGGGTGGGAAAGTGGAACCTGTAACCTTGAGAAACAATATTCAGTACCCATTTGTCCTGGGTGATCATGTGCCAATTTTGTGAGAAAAATGTTAGTTTTCCCCCTAAGGGTGCTGTCAAAAGGTAAGTGCTTGGCTTTGGTAGAGGGACGTCATTGGGACTGTTTCCTATAAGGCTGTGATTTGTCTTCTCCGCCTTTGGGGGCTGAAGCACCCCCATTGTTTAGGTCTGTATGAGCCTTGTGGCTGAGATCTGCCTCTTGTGCGTCTGTATCGGCCTCTTTGTGGCCTGTCTGATACTGGAAAGGACCAATTTTTTGAAGGCCAGTTCCTGCTAAATCTAGGTGGCTGAACCTGTAAGAAATCCTTTACTGTCTGCATTGATTTTGCTTTATCCTCCATTTTCTTTAACACCTCCTCAGCCTTAACACCAAAGTATCATGCTGTAATGGAGCATCCAATAATTTTGCTTTAACATGATCAGGTAGACTCTGTTCTTTTAACCAAGCATGCCTTCGAATGACAGAGCCTGTAACTGCGGCTCTGCAAGAAGCTTCTAATGAATCAAAACCATATTGTAGAGTATGCTTTCCCACTTGTTCAGCTGCATGCAATAAATCCTGCATTTCCTTATTGACAGGACATTCTGAGCTTGTAAGCATTTTCTGTTTCAGCAAAGACATTAGGTATTGCTGATATTTAAGCATGTGAAACTAGCAGTTTAAAGCCCTTACAGCTAAAGTAGCAGAAGTGTAAACTTTTTTCGCCCATCTATCCAGTGCTCTAGAATCCCTATCAGAGGGAACAGGGTTTTTTGCAGTGGAAGCCTTGACCCCTTTGGGACCCTGAGAAATTGTTTCTGGGTCAGCAGCAGGGTTTTTATAAAGAAATTGATGACAGTCTAGGACCCTATAGTACCTATCTGGCTTGACTGGTGCAGGGGGTAATGAATCAGGAGACAAACTGGATTCAGAAAAAACATCATCAACAATATCTAGTACAGGGGGAATGGCAAGGGGCCTGTGCTGAGGCAGTAAAAGAAAATCTCTGAGCCTTTTCTTGGATTCTGAATAATTCTGGCTCTCCCAATGGAAATGCTCCCTCATGGTGTGCAGGGTTTCCCCAAAAGAGTAATCCTCAGGAGGAGAGGCTGAAGGGATAGATTCTTCAGCATCAGAGTCCTCATCGGGAGGAAGAGAATATCCCTGTTCTGAAGAGGAATCAGAGGAAACAGAAACCTGGTCAGAGGAGTCATAGTCAGTGTCTTGCCTAGGCCTTTTATCAGGAGGGGGATGGGAACCCCTGATCAGAGTAATTAGGTCCTCGGCCATTTTAAGCATCTGGTTCTTTGGCATGGATGACTGTCCAGGAGAATGCTGTACTTGTTTCTTTGTCTTTAGTGGTGTTTTAGACTTTGCCTTGGCTGCTGAAGTAGACTTGATAGCAAGCTGTGAAGGTCTGAAAACACCCTCAGAAGCCGATGCCTGCTCAGCGGCTCTGGACCCATCTGAGAGAATAGTCTCCATAGGCCCAATACCTTGAGTTTCCAGAGGCCTAGCTGTCTCCATGTGGGAGTTGGAGGCGGCCTGTGGCTCTGAGGTAGCGAGTGTCAGGGGCTGCGAAAGCGCCTCACTGAGAACCGGTGAACCGGTGACTGGCCTAGAAGAGGCTTCGTCGGTTTTGGACCTCGGATGCCTGTCCTTTTCTTTGTCTTTGCATTTTTTATGAATTCCGGTCGTCGGTTGTTCTGATGGCACTATGTAGTTAAACCTTCGGCCAAAGTAATGTAAAGCAAAATCAAACCGACGCTTAATAGTGCGTTGGTTGAATCTAGCACAAAACCGACATCTAGCAACGTCGTGGTCAGGGCCTAGGCAAGGAATACAGTAAGAGTGAAAATCCTTATGAGGTATTTGCTTCCCACAAGAAATACAATTGTTAAATTTTACTGACATCGGTCTGGAGCAAGAAAAAGTTTCCTCAATGGGGTACTTAGCTTTATTGAAGACTTTGGTTCTGAAATTCGATTTCAAAAATCTCAGGAGTCGGCCAACCGGCACTTGCGAACTGCTTTTGCTTCGGGCACCATGTGGCAAGAAAGACTGAAGAAAATGGCGTTGGCTGCATCTTATATACCCCTGGCACACTAACGTCAGGAAAGAGGCGACAGCAACCGACGCCGGACCAGGACTTTGGAATTCGGGCCGACTGAGGGTAGCCTGCCAACATGAAAACCCAAGTGTAATGACTGCAACAGTGAAACACGATGAACATCTGGAAGTTAATTTAAAGTTAGGTTCTAGCATCTCAGGGAAAAAAGGAATTAGATGGAATTGAAGAAAAATGGCAGTGCCTCAAAACAGCATGAGTGAGGACTACAGACCAGGTAGTTGTCCGAGCTGGTATAGAAATAAAGCTCATAAGGAAAGCTGGTGGTGGAATGCAGCAGTCCAGGAAAGTCATCAAAAGAAAGGAGGAGTGCAGGAAAAATGTGACATAGAAAAGATGGAGCAGGCTAAGAAGGAATACTGGCTGGCTAACAAAGAGGCTAAGAGATAAGTGTCGATAGTGAAGAAAGAGGCAACAGAAACATTCTACCAACTTCTGGAAAGTAACTCAGTAGATGGCACAAAGAAACTCTACTGGGTGGCAAGGCAAAGAGAAAGATAAAGAAGATAATCAGAAACCCTTCATAAGGGATCCCAGCAACAGCCTACTCACCAACCCACAGGAAATCAAAGGCAGATGGAAGGAGTATTTTCTGCAGCTTCTGAATGGAGAAACCCCACAGAAGCTGTACTGACTCAGACACAACCTAAGATGAAGGAAGAGGAGGAGCCCACCCTAGAACAAGTAAGAACAGCACTAAGGAAAATAAAGTCAAGGAAAGCAGCAGATTCACATGAGGTCACAACAGATATGATCAAGATGTTGGGTGAGATGGGGAGAAATGGCTCCTGATGGTACTCACAGCAGTAAGAAGAGAAAAGCATATCCCAGGTGATTGGAAAATAAGCATACTAGTGCCAATGTACAAGAACAAAGGGGACATCCATAACTGTGAGCAGTACAAATTATAAATTCCTGTCACACTGAAAGTTCTAGAGAAGGTGAATGATGAATGAATACACAGTAGAAAGCAAGATGGGGCATAAGCAGGTCAGATTCAGATAAGGATGCAGCACAACCAATGCAATGTCTGCAGTCAGACAGATAAGAAGCTAGAGATGAGGCAAATGCTCAACTTGGCATTCCTAGAAGTGGATAAAGCATATGACAGGGTCCCAAGAAAACTAATTTGGGAAGTCCTGCTGTAGTCTGATATCCCAGAAACATTGTTAGAATTAGTGCAACCAAGAAAAATTCTTGAACTGGATGGGTGAGGAAAGTAGCTAACAGTCACAAGTTGGCTGATTTATCAGGAAAGGAATTCCCTGGTCCTTTGAGATCACATTTGGACTTCTCTTGATATTTACTTTCAGAGAACTTTTTAACTTTTTGTTGAGTTTCCCGATCTTTATCAAAGAATGTTCCAAGCCTTACAATGACAGTTTCTTTGGAATTTAGGATGAGGTTATAGAAACATCTGCTTGAAATCCTGCCTAAGTTTTCTACTTTCATGCAGGTTTTTAAAAATTTCAGCTGCTGTTGGTCTGAAGATATTTTCCCTGTCCAAAGGTGCATCCAGCAATATGGTCTTGACATCTTCAGGTAAAAAGGAGATACCCTTGGTAAGACTGCAGTTATCATTGACACAGATGCAGCTGCTGCTTCATACCAGCATTTGATACAGTACCTAGCTACCTGAGTACCAAAACTCAGAAGGGACAACACAGAAGACTTAATGGCAGATTCAGGCAGCTCTAACAATTGCTTGTTAATATTACTGAAAACAGATACGTGGTCATATGAGTCTAGTAGTTAATGGCACAGAAAAAGTGCAGCAGAAGTACACATCATCTTTCCATACTTATCCATAATTCTACTGTATTTGTCATTAAGCAAGGCATTCGAAGATGGTATAAGTTCAGTAATTTTGTCAGATTCAAATGAAACTACAGATGGATATTAAGAAGGAATTTTACATGGGAACTTATGGGTGTCTGGAACCTTCTAAAACCTATCAGATGTTAAGGGCTGGAGATATCAGGGTTTAAGTAAGCTGAGGAAAAAGTTGTGCGCAAGACTGAGCACAAGCTGTATTGCTTAAGGCTTAGGGACACCCAAACACAGCAAGTTGTCGTATCTCTTCTGGACTTCTGATACTTGCTCACCATCTAAATGGAAATGCTACATCACTTTCAGAACAGTGTCCCAAAGGAAATTCCTCCAAAGGGGAATTAGGAGGAAGTGCATCCTCTTCTTCTGAGTTAAAACCCACTGGTGAGTGAATCTGGGAGGAGTAAGCAACACATTCTGCTTCAGATTCAGTGTCTACATCTACAAAAGAAGCGTCTCTCTGGCCATCTTATGGGGGGAGATGAAACAGGAAAAGAAAAGAAAAGAACTAAGGTAGATTCAAAGACATAATTACTTTGACAAGTCCTTGAAAGAAATCCCATCACTCTTTCTGGGGATCTCTAGTAGTAGAAGTGGCAGAAGGAGAGAGATGTTTTGTTTTTTGCTTCTTCTTGGGAGACTCTTCAGAAACAAGGTAAGAAGGATCCGACTCCTGATACACCTCTATAAGGATACCACGATGAATATCTGTGGTCTGCCCTTGGGTCCTTCAGAAATGATCAGCTGAGATTCTTCCTTAAGGACATACCCTCATCATTGGTTGTATGGGATATAACTAGATGCTTCTCTTTGAAGGTCTATAATAGGGTTGTAACAGTGGAAGCAGCAATCAAAACTGAGCAGTCTGAGCTCATGAAGCACCACAGTGGAGATTCCTAGGTCTTACTGGACATCATCCTAAAGCTTCGGCTTTAACTTCTTATGTGGTTGTTGAGGGACATCTGACTGGATGAATTCAGATGCCATCCCTATATTGTGTGAGCTCTTTCAGTTTCTGATTTTCAAGGCAAATTTTAAGAAAGGTTAATCAACTCCTTATAGTTTTAGTGACAAAATATTTAAAAATGGAACACCCTAAAGTTGTGGTTAAAACCTAGACAAAATAAACCCTTTGACTGCTTGTCTTTATATGGTATCTACTCCTGTAGTCACATTTACCCTTCTTTGCTGACATGAAATAAATTTTTGTCAAACGTTAAGAGAAACAGGAAGGGTCCCCAATGGGCATGTTTATTTCCCCACTCACAACAGGAACTGGCACAAGCGGTATGGCTAACAGAATGAAGTAAAAGATGTCTCACTATTTGGGCCGGTGGCAAGAATGTTCTGAGGACCTAACCCCATACATTCCTTAAGAGCCAGCATGCTTTCTCATGCCTGGGTCATTAGGCAGATGTACAGTGTGAGAGGATGGCACACAAGCCTAGGAATACTGGCTAGACATACCGTATCATTGGTAGGATCCTTCCTATATGTCAGCAATACTGCAAAAGTGATCATATGAAGGACGTCAACAGAAAGCTAACTAAGGACAACCTAAAATGAACGGTCAGTGCTCCCCTCTACAAGTGGAAAGAATTCATGTTAGGGACTGCTGGCTAAAGAAATCCAGGCAGAAACAGAAAACGCAAAATGAGTGCAGTTGTCTGTTGACAGATTCACTCACTGGACTGAAGGTGAATTACAATGAAGAATGTGATTGCCATGTTTGCGTCCATAGAACTTCATTCTAAAGTGAAGAAAATCAATAAGGGAAAGAAAAGAAATAACGTCAGCCAAGGAAAATGGTTTGGGTGAGGTAAAGCTCTACTACAAGAGAAGTGTGAAAGCCAGCACAATCAACAAACAGCTAGTGCCTCCACTAAATTTCTCTGTGAAAATGTAATGTAGGTAGGATATGGGAAGATGGACTACATAGCTCCTTTAAGAACACAACAGTTATAAGGAAGAAAAAGGGTCGGAGTGGTGTGGGATTTCATTATAACACAAAAAAGACAACAAAGAGAATCACAGAGGAAGCAAGACGACCTATATGAACCCGGCTCTGCAGATCAACTTTTGACAATGGCAGGGTGGCAGTATCTGCTCCCACTCTGTCACTGAGGCAATATTGTCTCAGTTCTTCAAACAGGGACAGACTAAAGAAACCAGAATACTATTCCTCAACTAGATGTATAGCAACAAGGGTAGGAAATGGAGGGCAGTAGTGACTCCTGCCCTTTCACAACCAAGGTAATTCTTTCCAAAGGGTCACTTTCACAAGTTCAACCATCTGGAAATATACAGTAAAAAATGTAAACAAGTCTAATGATACAAATCAATACAAGGCCAAAGGTTCGCTTTATCTTTTACAAGATGTAATTTAGATGAAACACAACATACAGGACTGCAGCTACAAATAACTCAAGTCCTTCATGGTGACAGGTTGCTGAAAGGTTCACTTTTCTCCTCATCAGAACTCTCTCTTACCCCCCCAAGAATACTTTAAGGATTTCACTTATCCAAAATAATGAATAGCAAAGATCCTAGAGTATGACCTCAGTATAGGGTTGGGAGGGTGGCCTAATGGTTAAGGTGTTTGCCTTACAAACACAAGGTGCAGGGTTTGAGTCTCACAAGGGATAATTGGCTAGGCTTAAAATGGCTCGCAAGGGCAGTTAGCTTAGTACTAACCTATTAACCAATGAACATACTGTATTTTCCTTTTCAATTATCTTACTTCCAGGCTACACAGTCTATTCTTACTTGCACTCTGCATTTTTAGTTTTCAGTTGTTCTTCCCCTTCCTGTATTTGTTCTTCCAAGGCTTTTAATTTGGCATCTCTTTGCTCTGGAGTCTCCTGTCCAAAAAGTTTGCTTGTCACCCCCTTTAAGGAGAATGTCCGAACAACCTGTAAAATAAACAATAAAACAACACAACACATTTCTTAACACTTCCAGCAGCTATGTGTACACTTAAACATGTTGCATTTAAAGAGAGAGACTTTACATGGTACTAACTACTGAATGCAGACAACAGATTTTTTGCTGTTCTGTTGTCTTTCTATTGAGATCACTCTGCTGGCTATCTAGATTATCCTTCTTGGTTGTCTAATTAGCCCATTCAATTCCTTGGAGAGAACAGAAAAAACCAAGAGCAGGAGCTGTCACACCTGCATGATAAGCATCAGATTTTTATACTAAGCATTACCCTTCCCTCATTTACCCATGTCCAAAGCTTCCACAGTGGAGGTCTGCAACGAAGCAATGCAATGTACATTAATACACATGAAAGTTGAACCCATAGTCAGGGATCTGGGAAGCTATGTTGACAATGAACTGTCCTATGATCACCATGCACTCACTAGTGTAAGAAAATCCTTTTTTGCTGCACAGTTTATATCTAAAGATATGGTGTTCAGGTCTAGGGATGAAATCATTTCACTGCCCTCTGTTCTCATCAGGCTGATCACTGAGTAAAATGCCCTATTTGGTATGTGCCTGTCCAAAAACTTGTCACAACTGGAGCAACCACAACGTTTCCTCACTAAAAAACCAAGGGCCTAAATCACAAAAACAATGCAGACCTCAAAACGTTGTCTCTCTTCTCAATATCATATAGGTTACTAACAGGCGACCTCTGCCTTGTGTGAAGAGCCACAAACAGACCCTATCCTGTTGGACCTGTTACACATTTGCAAGTCCAATGGTAGCATGCACACTCGCTCAAGGGATCTCAATCTCTTCTGCAACATAAATAAAACACAGAGGAACAGATAAAACAAACAAAATACCTCTTCTGTGGCAGGTTTCCACTCCATACAGGGTGTAAATAGCATGTCCTATGCAGACCTTCTCAAAGCCCTATACATGTATTCTGTTTTCTACAGCCTGTTGAGGGGAGATGTATGCCTGGTACACAAGCAATCATGAGACCCCACTCTGATGGACTTCCTGCATACCTGTAAAACAAACAGCACCAGAATTACCCATTCTAAAGAATAACCAGAATTACCCATTCTAAAGATTAAACCTTGCCTGTGATATAAACAGGGCCTGCTGGAAAGACAGCTATGTATCCCAAAGACTATCCCCTTCTCTAGAACAGGCTCTCCAACCAGAGGATCATAGGAGGTTACTAGGTTAACAGCCTCAAGGCCCTTACAAGCCTAGCCAAGTTCAACCCATGTTCCTAAGGTTGTCTGGTTCAAGCAGACACTAAAATCAGCACCTACTGCCCCTAAGAGGGACACAAGTGAACCCCTGAGATGAATTTCCGGTTACCCATCCAATCATCCAGATTACGTTTAAACAGCACCAACAAGGGGCTTTGTTTAACATGAATAGGAAAGCTTGTTCTAAAGGATGGGACAACTTCTGAGACAAAGCTGTCTCTCCAGCAAGTGCTGTTGATGTCACATACCATGTTAAGGACCTTTAAAGGAGTGACCCATGTGCCATTTGACTTGTGAATGTGCAGCATTTCCATTAAAGCTGGGTCAGAAATTGTTCTGTATGCAAGACACAAGTTGCCTCTGAACAGTCTGTACAACACAGAGTAAAGTGACAATGATTTCAGTCTGACTGCATAAAACAGGGCTTGAAGACCCTGAATTTTCTTTGTAAGGAAATTCTGTGGTCTCTCCAACTGCTGGAGGTGTTTGGAAAGGAACATACCAAAGAAGTGCTGTACTCTATTATTGGCCTGATGAGGGAAGAAGTACAGGGGTGTTATAACCTCTTTTTTTCTGAAGGCAATGCCCTTTTTATGAGATGAGCAATATAAAATTTCCTTAGTACTACTGTAGAGACATGATGATCAAAGTTAAGGTTGCTGTCAACCTGTGTGCCCAGATCTCTCACCACTGACTGACTGTGTGCTTAGGGTATTGCTACTGATGTGGTAGTTTGCAGGAGCATCACCCTTGCTGAAGGGGATGAGAATAAGAAGTTATGTACCTACCATAACGTTCCATGTTAGTTGTCTTCTCTCGCCTTCTTTCTTGCTTGATGGGTTCGGAGCCGATCCCTCGGCTCCGACTCGGCACTTGCTTTAGCTCGAGAACTCCTTTTACCAGCTCGAGGCAGCCCCATATCCCATGATGCAAGGCAGGAAGTACCCAGATCTCGTTTGTTGACAAAAGGGCAATAACACCAAGCATAAACAATACTTCCCAAAGGAAGAAGAAACTTACAAATGGAAAAAGGACCAGGTCTGAATGGTCTTTAGTATTATAGTTTCTTATACAAGGTCTGTCCAGGCCAGGGGAAGGAGGGAGGGTCGAAGAAAGAAGGCAGAGAAGACAACTAACATGGAACGTTATGGTAGGTACATAACTTCTTAATGTTAAGCTGTCAATCTCGCCTTCATTCTTGCTTGATGGGACCGTGTCCCTAGCACCTCTATCCTGGGTGGCTCAATGGAACAAACTCTTGAGGACTGTAGAGCCAAAACTGGCTCTGTCCCTGGAGGCCAAGTCCAATTTGTAATGGGAAACAAAAGTGTGAGGAGTGGCCCAAGTGGCCGCTGCACAAATAGTGTCTAAAGGCAGTCTAGCTTGAAAAGCTGTAGAAGTAGCTAAACTCCTAGTTGAATGTGCTTTAGGTTTTGAGCACAGTTGTTTTCCCCTGATCGTATAAATTTCAGTGATGACCGAAGAAAGCCATCTGGACAAAGTCACTTTAGAAACAGGAAGGCCTTTTTTATTATCCGCATAGGAAACAAAAAGTTGATCAGATTTTCTAAATTTTTTTGTTCTGTCCAAATAATATCTAAGCTGACGGTGGACGTCAAGATAATGTAGCTTTTGTTCAGCTCTATCTGAATAGTTAGGAAAAAATACAGGGAGATCAATAGATTGATTCAGATTGTTTTTCGAAGCGACCTTAGGTAAAAAGGATGGATTAGTTCTCAAAGATACTCTGTCTTTGTGAAAAATCAAATAGGGGGGTCGAACCGAAAGAGCATGAAGTTCAGACACCCTCCTGGCAGATGTAATAGCCACTAGGAATAAAGTTTTCCAAGAAAGATATTTCAGGGAACAAGAAACAGCTGGCTCGAAGGGGGGAAGAATCAAGGATGTCAGCACTAAATTTAAATCCCACTGAGGAGGAGGATTCCTGATTGGAGGCTTTAGTAGAAAAATTCCTTTCAAAAAGGCCCTGCAGAGCCTATGGGACATAATATTATGATCTGCTATCCCGACATGAAAATTAGAAATAGCAGCCAACTGAACTCTGACTGTGGAAGAAGAGGAGCCTGCATGGAAAATCTCTGCTAAGAAGTCCAGAACTGCCTGAACAGGGGCAGTAAAAGGATCAATATTTTGGGCCTTAGCCCAATAAGAGAAACGTTTCCATTTGCTTGTGTAAATCCTCCTGGTAGAGGATTTTAGTGAAGCTACTATGATATCTCTAACTGGGTTAGAGATCAAAGGAAGCCTGGCTAAGGAAGGAAGTGGAGCAACCATGCTGTGAGGTTGAGAGAAGGGATTGACCGGTGCAGCTGACCGGATTGGTGAATCAGTAGATCTGGCACTGGGTCCAGATGCCACGGCTGCACCAAAAGGTGATGATGGAGGAACGGGAACCAAACTTGTCGAGGCCAGTAAGGGGCAATGAGAATCAATTTGGCTCTCAAAACGGTAGCTTTCTGGATCACCTGAGGGATCAGAGGAAAAGGAGGGAAGGCATAAAGAAGTCCCTGGGGCCAATCCTGGGTCAGAGCGTCTCTGGGGGGATGGCCTGATAGAGGGAAGAGGCTGAAGAAGTCTGGACATTTGCTGTTTTGGGGAGTAGCAAAAAGATCGCAACATGGACGACCCCATTCCAGAAAGATCTCTTCCGCTATGGATTGCTTGAGAGACCACTCGTGAGGCATGAGAATAGCTCTGCTCAATCTGTCCGCTATAATGTTGGTTTTCTCAGGGATATGCGTTGCTACCAGAAACCGATGAGAGGAGATCGCCCATTGCCATAGTCTGAGCGCTTCTCGACACAAGGGGTAGGACTTGGTTCCGCCCTGTTTGTTGATATACCAAACTACAGACATGTTGTCTGTGTGGACTGCAATTGTCCCTACGGGAAGAAAGTCGTTGAGGGCTTGCAACGTTAAAAGCACTGCTCTCATCTCCAGGACATTTATGTGCAGATGGTACTCGAACGGTTGCCACGCCCATGAACCATCCTGCCCTGATAATGACCCCCACCCGATCAGGGAGGCATCCGTGGTGACAGTGGCTATCGGGGACGGAGGTACAAAGCACCTGCCTTGGTGAACCTGAGACGATGTGATCCACCAAGCAAGATGTTCTTTGCATGTTTGTGTCACCAGAATCTGGTGACGCATTGGGAGTTGCTGGTATGACCACTGTGTGAACAGCATCCACTGAAGGAGGCGCATGTAGAATCGAGCCAGGGAAGAAGAGTGATGGCCGCAGCCATAAGACCTAACACCTTTAGAACCATTCTGGCCTGTACCTTCTTGCTGGCCAGAATGATCCTGACATGAGTCTGAATGTCTGAAACTCTTTGTTCTGTAAGGGTAGCTGACATCCGAACAGTGTTTAAGTTTGTGCCTATGAAGGTAATAGACTGGCAGGGCGATAAGGATGATTTTTCGTAGTTGACTGAGATGCCCAAATGAGAACAAAGGTCTATTGTGTAATCCCTGGCTTGTATAAGCTGATGCCTGGTGGTGGCTGACAGGAGCCAGTCGTCGAGATACGGAAACACCTGGAATCCTTGTCGTCTCAGGTGAGCCGTGACCACTGCCATGCATTTGGTGAACACTCTGGGGGCTGTAGTGAGACCAAAGGGCAGGGCTCTGAACTGGAAATGACTGGACCCCAGCCGAAGCGGAGAAATCTCCTGGAGCGTCTGTGAATTTTGATGTGATAGTACGCATCCTGAAGATCTATTGAGCACATCCAGTTGTCCTTCTGTAAGAAGGGTAGAATTGACTGAAGAGTGACCATTCGGAATCTTGTCTTCCTGACAGACTTGTTGAGTCTGCTGAGATCCAATATTGGTCTCCAGTCTCCCGTCTTTTGGGGACCAAAAAGAACCTTGAGTAGATTCCGGCTTTGAATGGGCTATAACTGGCTGAATGGCTCTTTTTTGCAGTAGTTTTGCGATCTCTAACTCTGCAATGTCCCTTAGACCGGGTGGTACATCTGGAAGGGAACTTGAGGGGAAGGGACTTTCCTCGAAAGGAATTATGTAACCCTTGGATATGATCGACTGTACCCATCTGTCTTGAGTGAGGGAATGCCAGGCTTCTGGGTACAGTGATAATCTTCCCGACTGCCTCCAAGGAGGGACAGCCGGGCAACACCTCAGGGATGCTGAAAAGGCTTCTCAGGAAGAGACTCCCTGTTGCCCTGATTCTTCGGACCCCTCTGCCTCTAGAGCGGCGTCTGTTGTTGTTACCCCCTCTGCCTCTATCCGTAAACTGACCACGTTAATCCGGGCGTGACTCCTTGAGATTTACGGAACCACATCTTCCCACCCTTCTGTCCTTTGGGATAAGGCCTAGAAGGGGTGGAAAACGGACTCCAACAGCAGAAAGAGTCTTGCCGTCCTGCTCACACCTGGTCAAGGTTTCCTTCACCTGAGGGCCAAACAAAGCTGACCCATCAAAGGGAGAATTTGTGAAGGACGCCTTAAAGGGATCCAAAAATCACATAGCCGCATCCAGGCTTGGCGTCTAAGAGCCACACCTGTGCCTGCAGCTCTACTCGCTCCATCAGCAGCATAAGATATTAGCCGCATGGAGGAGTTAGCAATGGAATTGAGGGTTCCTAGCTGCGAAGCAATCTTTTCTTGGGCCCCTGCAGCTGTAGGATCCTGAACTACTTCTCCCAGCTCCTTCAGGATATCTCTGGAGTCTGGTGAAGTGACAAAGATAATTCAGCTTAACGCATAGCAAAGGTCGCTGAGGAAAACATCCGCTTGCCGTACCTATCCATGGTCCTAGAGTCCTTGTTAGGAGGATGGACAGGCACGGAAGGATCTGCAAGTTCCTTTTGGTGGCCGCAGCCACCACCATGGCATCAGCGGGACACCCTTGGTAAGGAATTGTCTGTCACTAGGGGCAGTTATAAATTTAGAAGGCCTCCTAGGGACTGGCTCTACAGAGTCAGGAGCTGTCCACGCCTTTCGAGCTATAACCTGCATAAGGGGGTCGAAAGGCGGAGACACCCAGGAGGTGGAGGGCCGAGATCCAAACGCCTCTAGGTATACTGACTCATCCTCAGAGGGATTGTTGGTGGGCCAGTTTCCCTCTGTTTCAGAAGTTCTAGGATGTCTGAGAAGGAGACATCCTCAGAGGGGATCTAGGGGATCCCTCTGACTCATCAAAGTCAGTATCCAAGTGACAGACTCAGGGAGTCTACATGCTTCCTCTTACAAGTCCTCTTCCTAGGAGGATCTCCCGAAACATCAGGAGAATCCTCGGAAGAGGGGAAATTCCCAATGGGGAAACCTGAGGCGGAGGATCTCTAGGTCCTGTAGCAAGAGAAGTGGCAGAGATGTCAACAGGTACAATAGAGGGAGGAGCTACGGGAAGAGACTGCTGACTGATACCAGTGGCCAGTACACTCTTCATCACCTCGAATGCTCCCCTCCCAGGCAGGTCCGAGAGACCCCGCTGCCAAGAGCTAGGAACTGCGCGGGCCACCGAAAGGGAAGTCTCCGAGGCAGATGTCGGAGCCGAGCTCACCAAGGCCGAGGCTCCAAGGGGAAGAGCGGGTTCGGACAAGGGTCCGATGCCACTCACCCCCTCGGAGGAGACCATGGAAGCCCGACCACCGAATCCCTCTAAGGAAGAGGAGATAAGAGTAGGGGCTGAAGGAACAGAAGGGGGTATCCGTCCTCCAGCCGTAGCAGTAACCATGCCCGAAGACTCCAACTCCAATCTCTGAGGTAGAGTTGAAGGAGGAACTGTAACGGGGTGTGGACCAACAGTCGTCTGCTGAGACGGACTGTGTAGCATTTGGGCCAGTACCTGTGACTTGAGCAATCTACTGACCACTCTCTAGGTCATGGTCTGACAACCTGGATGACCTTGAAGATCGGCTCCGATGGCTCCGTTCGATAGAAGAGGAGGCGGGCCGAAAGTATCGGCTCCAAGGAAGGGACCTCGACCTCTTCCTGGAATGGGTCATCGGAGCCGATATTACTGATCCTGTCGGCACCGATTTCGGAGCCGGCAGAACGCTTCGATGTATCGGCTCCAGCCGGAGCCGATACAGCCACCAGTAACGGTGTCGGAGCCGATCGAGCCGACACCGATGCCTGTGCCACATGGGTGTCGGAGCCGATCGGAGCCGACACCGATGCCGTACTGCGTGGTGTCGGAGCCGGTCGGAACCGACACCACAGTGGTCAGTAGATTCGGCACCGATAGCCATCGGCCGAAAGCTTAGTGGATCAGAATCGGCTCCAGCCGGAGCCGATCTCGACTCTATACGAGTCGGAGCCGAGGCCACAGGCTTAGAAACAGAAGCCTGGGTCTTGGCAGATTTAGTTGATTGTTGTGGGGCCGACTTAGCGGAGAGCCCTCCGGCTTAAGAAGACCCCTGAGAATCAACTTATTCTTCTCCTGCAGGACTCTCTGGCTGAAAGAGTGACAAATAGCACAGGAGTCCTGCAGGTGAAGAGGGCCTAAACAGTACAGGCAAGAAGTGTGACCGTCTGTCAGAGACATCTTCTGACAGCACGAGTCACACTTCTTAAAACCTGAAACCCTCTCTTTAGACATGGTGCCTAACAAAACACACACACACCAGTCCAATTAATTAAACTAATACCAAAAGGGTATTTAGTAAAAATACCAACACACACACCCTAACAGGGGATGGGATAGGGAAATTAACCGACTAAAAAATTAAAAGAGACAGGGATTTCTGTCAGAAAAAGTTAAATTTAAAGTTAAACTATCAAAACAAAAAGTTTTTAACTAAAAAGGGGCTTAAATGTCACAAATGTGAATTACTTACCAGGAGCTGGTAAAGAGAAGACCTCCCAAGCGAAGCGGCAAACGAGATCTGGGTACTTCCTGCCTTGCATCATGGGATATGGGGCTGCCTCGAGCTGGTAAAAGGAGTTCTCGAGCTAAAGCAAGTGCCGAGTCGGAGCCGAGGGATCGGCTCCGAACCCATCAAGCAAGAATGAAGGCGAGATTGACAACTTAACATTGCATTTTTTTGCATTACGTTTAAGACCATGACTTTGGTACTAGTCATTAGTCTGTGTAAAATCTTCTTGCAGGACGTTGACATCACTAGGGGTTTCAATGATCACTCCCAGTTTGCAGTCATTAGCAGACTTTGTCAGCAACAGTCCTTTAGTTCTAGCCTGAACTTCAGAGAAGTAGATTCCAAACAGCAGGGGTCCCAGAACCGATGCTTGTGGAACATCATTGGTTATGGGTCTGCTGGAGGGGATGGAGTTCCCTATTTTGACAATATGAGTTCTATCAGGGAGTCAGTCTGCAACCCACCTGACAATAATGGGTTGATACCCAGCTGAATGAGTTTATCAATGATGCCTGAGTGGGGGATTGTGTCAAAGGCCTTGGCTAAGTCTAGGTAGGCCTATAGAAGAATGTTGGAGTTACAGGACCTCACGGCTATTCCCCCTTTCCTCACTTTCCACAGGGACAGGGTAACCCTTAGGACCAACCCTTCCTTCATGCCCAAGGTGGTCAATGAGCTACCCTTAAACCAAGCTATTCACCTTCCCACTTTTTTTGCCCATCCTCAGAGTGACAGTGAGAGAGTCTTACATTCCCTCGATGTGCATTGACAGCTTAGGTTTTACACAGACAAGACCAAATCTATCAGAAATCAGACTAGTTGTTTGTCTCCTTTCACCCCAGGGCACTGGGGAAAGCAGTGACAAAGCAAACAATTTCTGCCTGGATTTCCAGGGCAATCTCTTTCTGCTATGTATACCACAGGAAATCCTTAGGATCTTAGACCCCAAGGATTTCCCATGGCATGCATAGCAGAAGGAGATTGCCTTGGAAAGGTGGGAAGGTGAATAGCTTGGTTTAAGGATAGCTCATTGACCACCTTCTAACTGATGTCAAGGCTACTAGGAGAATCATTTTCCAAGTGCAGTGTTTTAGGGAGGCCTTAGAAGCTGGTTCAAAGGGGGCCATCGTGAGCTTCTCCAGAACATAACTCAGGTCCCATGGTGGTGGGACAGGTTTCCTGGGTGGCCTGAGATGCAGCACTCCCTTTAGGAATAACTTTGTTGATAGTCGAGATGCCAAAGGGGGGGGGGGGGCTCAGAGGCAGACAAGCAGAAATAGCAGCAAGGTGGGCTTTAACAGAGGAGTACGCCAACCCTGTCTGCAAGAGTTCACACAGGTATGACAGTACCAAGAAAACATCACCCTGAAAAGGGTCCAACTGTCTTTGTAGGCACCACATGGCAAATCTTTTCCATTTGGACATGTAAGATCTCCTAGTGTTAGGTTTTCTAGCCTCCTGCAGGACTGAGCATGTCCTCATTGCAAAGGTGTCTGTAAGGGATCAGAATTCTATCACCCACAGGGTAAGGTTCAGAGATTGAAGGTAGAGCTGGATTAGGGATCCCTTGTCCTGTGTGAGCAGGTCCACTCTGCGAGGTAATGTGTGGTGATTGCCCTTGGCTAAATGCAGAAGGAGGGAGAACCAATGCTGTCTTGGCCAAAAGGGAGTCACCAACAAGATTTTTGGTTTGTCCTGCTGCATTTCCGTAGGACTTTCTGAAGAAGTGAGGAAGAGGGGGGATGCATGTAGAAACATCCCCAAGAGATTAAGAAGGCATTCGTTGGACTTGGGTAGTCTGGTGCAAAAGGATGGAAGTTGTCTGCTCATAAGGATACAAACAGATCTCTCTGAGGTGTACCCCATTTGTCGACTACGTGCAAGAACACATCCCTGTGAACCATGCATTTGTAGGACTGTGACATGGACCTGCTCAAGGTGTCTGCCTGGGTGTTCTGCTCTGAAGGGATATACACTACCTGTAGAGTGACTCCCAGTTTTGTGGCAAGCTCCCACACTAGGAGAGCTAGGCTGCATAGCAAACAGGATTTTGATCTCCCCTGCTTGTTCACATATCACAAAACTGCAGTGTTGTCTGTGAACAATTTTAGTGGACCCTGCTTCAGTGTAAGTTTGAAGGCCTTTAGGGCCAAAATAATTGCTCTCATTTCTCTGAGACTGATCTGTTCCTGTCTGATGGGAACCCGGCCAAGTGCTCTGGATGCTTAAGGAACCCATGGTTGCTCCCCATTCCAGATCTGAGGCATCCGTCTACATCTCCTGTACTGGCAAGGAAGCCTGCAAGGGGAGTCCTGGGTTGCAATTCATTTGATTCAGCCACAATTGAATCTCTTTCCTGAGACAAGATAGGAAGGGGATTTTGTACTCTAGAGGATGGGAGTGCTGTGTCCATCCAGACCTTAGGTACATCTGTAACTTTCTCATGTGCAGGCTTGCCAATGGCAACATGGGAATGGTCGATGTCATGTGACTGAGGAGTCTGACGTACTTCCTGGCAGTCAAGCTTGTGGCTTGAAGGAGAGTGAACAGGTACGGCCTTAAGTTTTCCACCTTCTGAGGTGGCAGAAAGGCACTCATAACATCCGTCCTTATTCTGCACCCCAGGAATATTTGGTCCTGAATGGGGTTCATGTTGGACATGGAGTAGTTTATCTTGAAACCCAGTGCTTGCAGCAGTGATATTACTGTTTGTAGATGGAGTTGCAGGGATTCTGGACAATCTGCCTGGGTGAGGAGGTCATCTAAATAAGGGAATATTTGAATCCTTTGAGTCCTGCAGAAGGCCACCACTGGTGCCAAGCACTTGGTGAAGACCCTTGGTGGTGTAGAAAGTCCAAAGGGCAAGGCAGAGAACTGAAAATGTGAGGAGCACACAGAGAAGCCTAGGTACCTCCTGTACTTGGGCCTTAACGGAGATGGTGGCCAAGAATCCCTGAGGAGAAATCAAGGGGAAGAGGGTTTGCAGAATGAGCATACAAAAGGAGGGTACTTGCAGGATGAGAATGAGGTGAGAAAAGGTCTAGGATTGGTCTCCAGGCATCATCTTTTCTTGGGACTAGGAAGAGTCTGGAAGAGAAACCCTTTCTCTTTTCTGCCATAGGGACAGACTGAATTGTTCCTTAGGCCAAAAGGATGTCTATCACTGGCTGAAAAAGGGAGAGCTGTTCTTTGGGGGGCTGTGAAATGCCCCTCAAGGTGGGTGCTGTGATCTAGGTCATGAAATAACCCTTTCATATGATGGTTAAGACCTACCTGTCTGTGGTAATGATTTTCTAAACAGGGAGACAGTGAGAGAGCCTTAGGGATAGGGGGATGGAGTTGAGACGATTTTGCAGTAATGGCAGGTAGTCACAGACTACCTGTCCTGTCCTAAAACAGAGACTTCTGGGCCAGAATCTGGGCAGGTCTGGAGGGGGTTTGTTGCTTCCTGGGATTCTTTCTGCTCCTGGAAGGAGGAGGAGGAGCAGGGTATTTCCTTACGATTTGAGTTCTTGAGGGGTAATTCCTGTGGAATTTCAGGATAGGAGAACCGAATAGGTGCTTCAGGTCCTGTAACTTCTTCCCCTTCTATTGCAGAGTTTTGAACAACTCAGCCACCTTTGTCTCAAAGAGGGCAGAGTTATCCAGAGGCGCGTCCAAAAGTTTTGCCCTAATATCATCAGGTAAGGGCTGTAATCTTAGCCAGGAATATCTTCTCAGGACTGAGGCAAATGCAGTGGATCTGGCAGAAGCTTCAGCTGCATCGTAGCTGCACCTAATGGAATGCCTAGTGACCCGAGAAGACAAATAAATAAGACTGGATAACTGTCGAGAGTCTGGGATCTCATTCATAAGTTTAGTGGTTTGTCCAAAAAGGGCTAGGGCATATTTAGACATATGGGTTTGATAGCTTACTGCCCTGAATGTCAAGGTAGCTGAGGTATAAACTTTTTTACCAAGGCGATAAATGGCCTTGCTGTCTTTATCTGTGGGGAGAACTAAGGTGGATGGAAGCAGCTCTGAGGCCTTATCAGCAGAAACTGATATAGTGCCAGGGTCTGCTGCAGGGCACTTAAGGAATTTGGGCCCCTCAGGGACCTTCTAAAATCTGTCAGGCCTTTGAGGTGCAGGGGGCTGAGAGTCAGAATTAATAGATGCTACATTAAATGCATCCAGAAAAGCTGGCAAGACTGGGGGTACAGCTGAAGGACCAGGGGTGCCCCTCTGAAGGAGTTCATAGCATCTTTTCTGAACTTCTGTCATCTCAGAGGAGTCCCATTTGAAATTCTCCCTCATTTTGGAAATGGTCTCCTCAAAGGTGAGATCCTCACCTGGAGAATCTCCAGAATCTTCCTCTGGGGAAGCATAACCATGGGGGGGATGGTAACTGGGAGACATATGATAGGGATGAGGAGAAGGAGCAGAAGAAGAAGAAGAGTCCTCCACTTCAGCTTGAGAAGTATCTAAGGCCTGAGGCCTAGGGCTTATCACAGGAGGAGCCACTGAGGAGGAAGAGGGCATAGCAGACCTCAGAGCCATAAAAGCATTGAAAAGGCTCTGAGAAAAGGCCGGCCAGTCTGGTTGGCTATCTGCAGAAGGCGAAACATGCTTTGTTTTCTGTTTTATTTTAAGGGAAGGCCTAGCAGGCCTTGGGGCCAAGGTAGGCCTATATTCAAGGTCTGCCTGGCTCTCTGCAGAAGGAGTAACATGCTTTGTTTTTTTTTTTTCTTTTAGGGAAGGCCTAGCAGGCATCGGGGACAAGGTAGGCCTATGTTCAAAAACCTGTGTAGTAGTGCAGGGATCCATATCAGCAGCCGGTACAAGTAGAGGTTCCTCCTCACTGTCGGTAGCCAACGTCTGCATTACCTCAAAGGACGTGCCTTCCAATCAGGGTTCTGCGGCTCCCCCAATGGTACCCGCTGTACCCATATTGGCGGTGACAGAGTGTTCCTCCAAATTGTCAGCCACAGGATGGACGTCAGGTGGAGGAGGAGCAGCAACGGACTCAGGTCTAACAACTTTGACCTTTTTTTTTTTTGGTGGCTGGACTGGTTAACCTGATGGCCCCTCCACAGCTAAAGCTAAGTGCTTAAAGCACTGATTTTCCAGGTAAATATTCAATGCATGCAAATGGCTGTGCAAGGTTTTTGGAATGAAGGCCTGGCAGCTGGAGCAAGACTTCTGGTCATGAGTAGACCCTGTGCAAAAAAGGCAAAGCTCATGGTTGTCTTTATGGGGGGGGATCGGACGACCGTATCTACACTTTCCCTTCCTAGATGACATGAATCTACACAAACATGTAGTGACTCAAAAGAACAAAATGTCCCCAATGGGGTATTTATCTTAGAAAAGACAATCCGATGGCTGGCACGGCAGGAACAGCTGATGTTCAAATGGCAGAAGAGAAGTTCTGAGTTCTGGTACATGCAGATGTCACTTTTATGGCCCATGTTCCCTTAGCCAATGTCAGACATCCCAGGTACCTTACGGTGACTAGAAGCTTTTGTATACTGGCCGGACGTTCAGGTAGCAAGAGCGAAAAACCTAAGGGTTTGGAATACTGCAACATGAGAACAGAAGGACATCTAAAGAATGCCTTGTGGTTATCCTTAGTTAAGAAAACTAATCTGGATTCATAGTTAGCTCTGGAGGACTTCACTAGGAGTCCTATTTGCTTGTTTAAGTTGAGGAGGGAGTGTTTCCAGTTTTGAAACCACCCCTTCCTACTCTTAGACAGCAATTGTGAAGCAGAGTTCCTCTCTAATTCAATTCAAGCACAACTTGGACAACTGAATGGGGAATAGGAACTTTATCTCTGTTTTGGCACCTACATATCTAACGGACAATGGCAGACTGTAAATGCTTCATCTCTCAAGGCCCTGCTTACACTTACCAACGGCATCAGAACCTGTCAGAGATTTGGGATGCATTGCAAGGCTTAAAAAGGCTCCATTGGTTGTTAACCTGGTACAGGTCTGTGAAGCAAAGCACTTCTCTTACCCTATTCAAATGTAATTTGGATGAATGGATGGAAAACCACTAATTCACTCTTAGTTTAGCACCCATGTCCCTCATGGATAGGGGCAACAAGTAAATGTCCCAACATATTTGTTTTGCATGCCTGTGGGTTATTCATACACAAAATATAAGGACTAAAAACTGCTGTAAGAATATAAGGCTAGATTTCCTAAGATAGTCAAAAATCAATAGCCTAGTAAGTACTTATGAAACTATACTACCTCTGTGTGACATACACAAGGGCCCGGCCCAACTTGCAGACAGCACCCCTCTATGTGTGATGTCTTTTCTTTACCAAGGCTTCAAACCAAACTGGGTATTAAGCATAAAAAAGTAAAATGCCTCTACCTATCATACCTCCATAACTATAAATTTTGGCAGTTCGGGTTTGTGAAAGGTAGATCATGCCTGCTCAACCTGATAGACTTCTTCAAGTCTGTCATCAGAGCTGTGGATGAGGGCAAGGTAGTTCACACAGCCTACTTAGATCTTGCCAAGGTCTTAGACACCATCCCTCACTCAGAAATCATAGATAGACTCACTAAACTAGGGATAAAACCCTATGTCATAAGATAGGTTGTCAACTGGGTCACTGACAGAACCCAGACTGTGAAAGTAGCGGACTCCAAATATGACTACTGACCAGTTACAAGTGGTGTCCCACAGGGATCGATCCTAGGTCCTCTCCTGTTTGGCATCTACTTCTTTGAAGTTCAAGCCAATACAAAGGGACTCTGGCTGACCAAGTTCACAGATGATTGCAAACTGTGAGACATTACTGATTCTCCAACTGATGTACACATTCTACGAAAAGGCCTCAGTGACACCAATGACTGGTGCCAGAACCATGGCCTTAAGCTCAATACCCAAAGTGCATTGTCATTCCCTTTGGGAAAAATTCAGTGCCCATGAGCTACCATATAGGCCACTAAACACTGAAGGTGTGATAAGAGACCTGGGGACACAGATTGACAGCAACCTCTCCTTTGATAACCACATTGCCACTGTAATCAGAATGTTTTTCTATGTGGCACATATCATTACAAAAGGTTTCTCATCCAGGAAGAAAGAGGTCATAATCCCGCTATACTCGTCCCTCATTAGACATATTATAGAATATAACGCCTCATTTGGTATGCATCTCACTAGTCACCTACAACAACTGGAAATGCCACAAAAATACTTCACTAAGAGGATCTTAGGCCTTAGACACATGCCCTATACAGACAGACTCAAAAAACTCCAGCTACACTCTGTCTCTTATCGCCTACTTAGAGGCAATCTCTGCCTGACATACAAAGCCATGTCTGACCCAGAACTGCTAGATATGCTACACCTAAAGAAATCCCAATCCCTCCGTGCCACACACTCCAGGGACCTAAACCTCATTACCACAATAAACAGAACATGCTGGAGGGACAGGTTCCTAACCCAGAGACTTCCCATACTCTGGAACAAACTTCCCATTCACATCAAGCAGAACACTTCACTGGCCCTCTTTAAGAGAACTCTTGACGAGTGGATGGGATGGGCAATAGGAAGTTCACCCCGGGGATCACTTCAGTGGCCTTACTTGACAGGGGCACTGGAAACTAACTTTGGGTGGCATGATGCCAGGGAATATTTTTGGGCTAGGCTAATATACACTCCAAGGCCATTAGCCTAGTACACATCTATGAACCCAAACCCAGGCCCATCTCAGTACATTTGGGCAGTAGATGGCATATCTCCATCACGTCCTTTATTGCTTGCTACCACATCACCCACAGATCCATCCTGGCTTTCATATACACCATATCAACTTACAAAATAGTTATAACAAGCACCATGAAGTGCATGCATGGACAACACTAAACACTCCATATATCTTATTTGCCATAGAAACCTGGCTCTGCTAGGAAACAAAAAATGAATAAATTGCCCCATCAGGCAATAACATTATCAGATTAGATGGAGGCAACAAAAATGCTGTCAGTGTTGCTATTTTCTACAAAAGCACACTGGATAATTCCCTTCTCCCCAAATTTTCTAACTCAGAAATCATAGTAACCATGCTAAAACTAAATACATACTTTAACAATGACCTCTACACTGCTACAAAAAATGTTACCCTAGTACAATATGCTGATGACAACCCTAATCAGTTCGACCAAATCTCTATCTAAAATTCAACACCTTAAACAAACCTTATCAACTGAAACATGGCTAAATGATTTACAACTACCCAAAACACATCTCTACCAAAACACTATTCACTATTTTTCTACGAACACCACCAAATTAGAACAAGTAAATCACACAAAATTAGTGTCTGTTATCAGAGATGATCAGCAACAATTTGACCACATGTAAAAATGTGGTTAAAAAACTCATTAAAAACTAGGTACCTTATACAGAGTATAATGGATGGAAAGATGATAAAAATCAGCAATCAAAGGAGAGCAGTATTGCTGGAACTGAATTCATCCTCAAGTCTTGGCGAGTACCTCCATGAGGTGGACCATGTTTTTATAAAATCTCACCAAGATGACACTGATATATAGACTGTATTTCACATAGCATATATCATGCCTACAAGTAGGTTAAATACAAAAAGAAAGCTGGGTGAGAAAGTCCCAGATGAAATATGCCCAATCCTGGTAGGTGCACTGATGCCAGGTGTGATAATAGGAGGTCCTGTCAGCCATGCCAGGAGAAGTAGGGCAGTGGATGTGGAACACATGCCAGCATAATCTGGCTGGAGTTTTGTAAATAACTGTATGTCATTTGTGTATCAAACTGATTTGTAGAGAGGTTTGTGTTTAAACATGTATTTGCAAAGTTGCTTGTTTTAAAATTTATCAACAGTGTGCGCTGCTGGAAAGAAAAGAAATGTACATGTATTACTGTAGCTGAATTAAATGTACATGTTTTAACAGAGGATAATGGAACAGAAGAGGTTAATCACAATCCAGCTGCAGCAAACTTTGAAAAAAAATAGCTGATATTAAATTAGGCCATAAAGATTTTATCTTGCAGTTCTGACTGCAACCAGAGACAAAATGTCTGTGAGATGCCTGGCGTAGTAGCTCTGTAGGATATGTACAAGTGTTAAAATGGTTTTATGACTTTCAGCAGCTGCACCAGATCTCAGCAGTGCTCGTGTGTATATTACTGACATGTAGGTGCTAAAATCCTGGCAGGTTCTAGTGTTGGTGATAGCATGGAAACCAGAAGTCAGATGACCAGGTGTATGGAATGTAATTTTGTAATTTACTCTGAAATAATATTAAGATATGATAGATAGAACTCTCTACTCTGAAATAATATTAAGATATGATAGATAGAACTCTCTCAATCAGACTGAGCAGTCTGTTCTTGAAACCTGACAAAGGAGGAAGACCACTCACCTACTTCATCTTTTCTCGGGCTAGTAAGTGACCAGGGACTAGTACTGTCTAGATTAGTCAGAAAAATATAGTGAGAATAGTTGAGTATTGTTTTTCTGTAACTTTGTGAATCTTTCCAGCTGTCTTACTTTTAACATTTTCTAAGGCTGAAACTCTGATGTTTACTGTAAATAAATATTTAGTATTTTCATGATCTTTTATTATTTATTATTAAATATATTTAAACTCATTGTGGCTGGTCCTTTTAGACGAATATTTAAGTTTTGAGTGTATTTGCATATATTTATTTGGTGATAACTCTGGCCACTCCTGAAAACCTTGCTGTTTGGTCAACATTACCATTTGTTTTAATATTAATTTCACTCAAGTATAATTGGATTCCCTTTTAAGGGCCTTATAGTAACTGATTGGTGGCAGTGAATCTACCTTATAGTCTGGACAAAGTTGGTAGAGAGGGTAATCCGTGCCAGCCTTTTCCAGGTGTGTGTGTGTGTGTGTGTGTGTGTGTGTGTGTGTGTCAGCTATTTGAAGCAGGGACACACAGCACTGGTTTCAGAGAGAGGGTGCTGGAGGACTTGATTTGGATACTCTGCTGAGGACTCAACCCTATAGCTTTGCCAGTGGGGAGCCTTAATGGGGACCTGGGGAGAGACAGAGAGAGAAACCCAGACCCCAGGCTAAGTGTGTTCCCTGTGTGCTCTTGGGAGAAATTGTGATTGATGCAGAGAGGTCTACATCTGGAAATACTGAGTGTATCCATTTGTATTCCAAGTAGATGTCCCTCTCCAGACCCAGTGGTGAGGATTCAGGCTCCTTGATTACTGGCCCAGAGTGGGGATGTCACACCAGGACTGAAAAAAATGACAGTGTAAAACATTTTTACACTGGGGTTAGGTCAGGCTCGGGGGTGGGGGGTTGATAGCCAACTGGCTCACAGACAGGACCCAGGAAGTTAAAATTGGGGAGTCCACCTCTACAAAGAGGCCAGTCACAAGTGGAGTCCCTCAGGAATCAGTCCTTAGACCACTCCTTTTTGGCATTTACTTCTCTGAAGTCAAGGTCAATGTCAGTGGTCTCTGGCAGACTAAATTTGCAGATGATTGCAAATTAGGAGCTGTCATTGAATTCCACATCAGCACAAATATTCTCCAAGAAGGGCGGACACAGAAACAACTGGTGTCAGAGCCATGGACTAAATCTAAATATCAAGAAATGCATAATGGTATCCTTCAGGAAGTCATCCACCCATGGTAACTATTATACTGACAACACACCCCTTAGAGCTGCCCCAGTAATCAGGGACTTGGGGACACACACAGACAGTAATTTAGTCTTTGACCATCACGTCTACAGTAGTGAGGAAATAATTCTACGCTGTGCAACTTATAAACACAGGTATGACATCTAGATCCAAGGAAGTCATTGTTCCACTATACTCAGCATTCATCAGCCCCATCATTGAGTACAATGCCCTCTTTGGTATGTACCTAACCAGGCATAGCCAACAAATGGAATGCCCAGAGTTTCCTCACTAAAAGAATACAGTGCATAAGTAAAATGTCCTATGAAGGCTGCCTCAAGGCCTTACCCCCGTATTCTGTCTCCTATAGGCTGTTCAGAAGAGATCTCTGCATAGCAAACAGGGCATTGTCAGACCCACTTTGACGGACCTCTTGCATACCCACAAAACAAACAGCACCATAATTACCCAGCCTAAAGACTTAAACCTTGTCTGTGACATAACTAGGACCTGCTGGAGAGAGAGGTATGTATCACAGAGACTACTCCATCTTCATGTGAAACAGAGTTCCTCCCTAATCCAATTTAAATATAACTTGGACAATTGGAATCCAATTTAAATATAACTTGGACAATTGGATGGGGAACATGAAATTCATCTGTGGCTAAATGGTTCATTTCCCAGCCCCCTGCTTGTAAATGTTTCATCTCCCAAGCCCCTGTTACATTTATCAAGGGTATCAGAACTTGTCAGAGATTTGGGATGCATGGATAGGCTTAAAAAGGCCTTTGTAGTTGTTAGCCTAATAACACCTATGACCCTAAATGAAGAAACTGAGGAAGTGTAAAAATATGAACAACTAAACTATGAGATTTTTGAAAGGTATACAAAAAGAAAAATGGGCATAGGAAAGAAAGACAGATCTGACATGGTGTAGTATCTATGCAAAGGAGGAAGCCAAACATCAGGACAAAAAAGCATCTCCAAAGATACTTGAAGAGAAATACAGGCAAAGGTATCCAGATATTGAAAAGTTCATAATACAAAAAAAAAAAAAATAAGATCACAAAGGGGAACGCAGGACAGAAGACTAATATAGTAGAAGTTAAAGAAATAGAAGCTAAAGTTATGGAATACCTGTGAAGGGAATGACAATGTTGAAAGTCTAACACAAGTTCTGTCACAGCATGATGGAACGAGTCCCCAAAATAAAGAGAAACAGGTGGAGCAGGAGACATCTGAAGAAGAAATAAGGACATGGGAAAGCAAATAACACGTAGTATGGTTCAATACTTATGCAAAGGAGAAAGCAAAACTAATCAATACAAAAAGGGCAGCACCAAAGATATCTGAAGAGAAATACAGGTATCTGGATATGGAAAATTTTACAATACAAAAAAATAAGAAAACAAAGGGAGAAAATTAGAAAAGAGGATTAGTAAAGGGAAAGTTAAAGAAATAGAAACTGAACTTATGAATTATTTGCAAAATAAAGGACTTACTGTAGAAAAATCCAACTCTAGTAATGTCACAGCATGACAGAACAGTGGGTCCCCAAATTAAATAAAAACAGGTGGAACAGGAAGCATCTGATTAGCTGCCACATGAAGATAAATCTGAAACATTCAGTAGGAAATCAGCACAAAAGTTCAGTTGGAGTTGCACAGCAAGGGAAGGAACAGGAAATAGTGGCTACTCTGATGCAATCAATGTTGTTGAGTGACAGGCCAGTCAGTTCTCATATGAAACCGCAGCAGATAATGCAGGATGCGGCTGAAAAAAAAATGTCACAGGAGGATGTTCTGGAATTTTCTGTAGAATGCGCCCTCAGTTTAGAAGAAAATGATCTAAGGGAATAGATGCCTCATTTAATAGAGATGGACAGACATTAAGATCGATAAACGAAACAGATTACAGAAAGTCAATAAGACCCAAAATGTTAGAAGTCTGACAAAACAAATGGACACAGTAATCAAGATTAGTAACAGAAATTCTGGTGACATAACAAAAATAAATAGGATATATTACTATGCAGCTAAATGAATACCAGATAAAAGTCTTCCCACAAAAATACAAGTCAATAAGAGAAAAAAAAGGGAGGAAAGCAAATGCTACCATTGAAGTATCGAATAGAAAAAAAACTACAGAACAATTAAGACAAGAAGTATTACTGTTAGAAGAGTATAGAAAAGGGGGACAGATCAACAAAAATACTTAGATAGACATGATAAAACCAATGCGCAGTATTACAACAGGCCACAATATGTCATACACTACTGCAAATAATAAACTAAGGATATTGGCACAGGCAGAAAAACTTAAAGATATGCAGATAAATATAAAGGAAAAGTATAAAATAAGCACTCCATTGATGACCCAAGAAAGTTTTATAGAGAATTGGGGGGAAAAAGTAATAGAAATATCACAAAAAAAAAAAAATTTTTGGAGAAATACCTATGAAGATCCTGTGGACCATAATAAAGATGCTGAACTGATAGAAGTAAGAGAAATAGTAAGAAGTTCAAATGTACAGGATACTAAATGGGATGAAGTAATGGCCAAAGACACTGAAACAAAATTAAAAAAGCTCCTAACTGGAAAACTCCAGGCCTAGACGCAATACCAGACTTCTGTCAAAAAAATATTAACATCTTTACACAAAGATTTAGTCTAAGTAAGAACTACTTATATGAGCACCACAGATAGACACCAACCTGGTTAACAGGAAAAATGATACTCCTTAAGCGTGAACCTGCAGACTATTCTAAAAACTATAGGCCTATAAGTTGCCTTCCCACAATGTATAAACTACATACTGGAATTGATGCCAATGGAGCTTAGTCATTTAGAAGAAAACCCAAGCATGGCAATACAACAAAAGGGTAACAAAAGAATGTCATATGGAACAAAGCATCATTTGTTGTTAAGTCATAATGGAGACTTGTAAAAGGGGGAAGAATCTAAGTATAGCATAGACAGATTACAAAAAAGCATTTGACAGCATCCCACATTCATAGATAAAGGAGTCCTTACAGATGTATAACATACACTCTACATTGATCAATTACATTACAGTGACCATGAAAAAGTGGCAAACTACTCTGCAGCTAAGCCATGACAAAGGACAAATTATCCCAGGGATAAAAATTCAAAGGAGGATATTCCAGGATGACTGTCAACGTTGCTCTTTTGTCTTGCCCTTAACCCATTAAGTTGTCTACTTAACACATTAGGTCATAGTTACACACTGTTTTCTGAGAGCTAAATTGTAAAGACTTCTCGTTTTCTTTTTTGGATTACTTAAAGCTGTATGATTCATCAGATGAGCTGAAAGCACAAATGGATGTGGTCAAAACTTTCTCAGATGATAAAGGAATGTCATTTGGTCTTGATAAACATGCAAAAGGAACATTTAAAGTAGGACAGCTGCAGCACAAAGAAAATATCAGTTTAGGACAGGAAAGTGATATAAAGGAACTTGAGCAGGAGAGAGAGTAAAATATTTGGGAACTGACGAAGGATCGACAGTAAAACATGAACAAATATGAACAAAACTCAGTAAGGAATATTTTACAAGACTTAAAATTAATACTGAAAACAACCCTGACATCTAGGAACAAAGTCCAAGCTATAAAACCAATTTGCTCTTCTTGTTCTAAATTAGCTTTGGGGTGACTGACTGGCCCCAAAAGGTACTGGATCAGTTGAACAGGAAAACAAGAATAATTCTTCAAGCTTAGCAAATGATATATAAAAGTCAATGTATACCAAGATTATATATTCCTCATTCTGAAGGAGGTATGGGCCTCCTAAAAACTGATTATACGAGGAGACCTGCAATTGTAGGACTGCATACAAATCTGCTAACCTAATCAGATCCAAACATAGTGAAAGTTTTGAAATATGAAGAGAAAAAGTTTAAATGACTTCCTTGCTTAGTTTAGCAGAAGTATATTGGTGTCAAGCGGGAATGGAAACCAAACCAGACGTAGATTAAAAAAAAAAAAAAAAAAAAATAGAAAGAATATAAGGAGAAGGATCAGATGAGAGATTAAGAAATGTGGAAAATGCATAAATACAGTTGGATGCACAGAAAACTCCTACAGCTACCTCATGCTGATCAGGATCTGCCGCAGGAATGGTTGTGAATTTAAATCAAAAGATGAAAGGTTAATATTGGCAGCCCAAAACAGTGGACTACGTACACATTGGTTTGCAAAGACTATTGACCATGTGGGAGAACAGATAAATGCAGGTTCTGTAAAACAGAACTGGAAACAGTTGCACATCTTGTTTCTGGGTGTGATACACTAATGGCATAGGGCCTGTATACTGAAAGGCATAACAACATGGAAAGACTGTTGCACTGGGGATCGTGGAAACATTATATCACTGAAGTAGCTGAGAAGCACTAGAAACACGGGCCACAAACCATTATAGAGAATGATGAGGTTTATATCACTTGAGATCACCCACTATCAACAGTTTAAAAAAAATAGTTGCAAGAAAGCCAGATATAGTAATCCATGAAAAGAAGACAAAAGTACCATTTATCATTGAAATTGCTTCACATAGTGATTACAGTGTCTTACATAAAAAGAGAGACAAATCATAGCAGGCAGAAATAAGGGCAATGTGAAAGAAGGATATCCGGACAGTTCCAATCATAGTAGGAGCAATGGATCACAAAAAGAATTTACAGTCTTATTTAGATATGCTAGTGATACATGTAACTCCGTATAAATTGCAGGAGTCGTCAGTTCTGGGCACGCTGCGGGTACTGTGAAGTGCACTTTTAGCTAATTCAAAAATTGAAGCAATACTAATTTCATGAACATTAATCATATTTTGACTTAGGAATAGGGTCCATTCTCGTCATGGTATTAGAAACCCAAAAGACTTAGGCAGCCAGATGATGTACAGCCTCTATGTTCTTAATGTAATCTCTCTATACTGACTCAATCTTCAAGTCTAACAACTGAACAAACTTAAGCAATGTTATAATAAAATACCAAATCTGCAGTAAATTATAACAGAACACACCCCTGCCTAGCCCTTAGTTCCAACCAGCTTAATTCTCTATTATAACACCTAGCTCTTTCCCAGATGAATGCAATATACAGACTTCTCAATAAACCAGATTACTGTTCAGCCCATAACAACTTAGTACAATACTACTCCCTACAGTATATTAATCTGTTATGTTATTTGCTGCAATTGGTTCTAAATAGGGAGGGTGGCCTAATGGTTAAGGTGTTTGCCTTACAAACACAAGGTACAGGGTTTGAGTTTCACAAGGGATAAAGTACAGTTGTGTACACTTACCAGAGTGTATTCACTGTTGCAGTCATTACACTTGGGTTATCCTGCTGGCAGACTACCCTCAGTCGGCCTGAATTCCAAAGTCTAGGTCCAGCGTCGGTTGCTGTCGCCTCTTCCCTGATGTCAGTGCACCAGGGGTATAAAAGATGCAGCAGACGCCATTTTCTTCAGTTTTTCTTGCCCCAGATGTCAGGTGCCCCCAAAAGGGTAGGCTAAAAATACGCCAATAAAACATGCTTGCACAAAATATATTACACCTTCATCTATAAGCAAATACACCACATAGGTTGCATAGATTAGAGAAGTGCAGATAAGTTCCAGCAAAGATATGGGGGATGGTGGGTGGGTAACCTGGACTGCAAGAGTGAATATACTCAAACATCTACATTTATGGTAAGTGTACACAACTGTACTATGTTCTTCGTGTTTCACTGTTGCAGTCATTACACTTGAGTTGAATCCCAAAGCTATGGTTGGGAGGCTGGAGCTAAATAGCATTAGGAGCGGCTATGAGACCCTGCAGAACTGCAGTGGCAAAGCCTGCCCTGGATTTAGAATAGAGTGGTAAGTGATAGTGCTTTGTAAAGGTGTGCACTGAACTCCATGTAGCAGCCTCTAAAATGTCTTTGGTTGGTACTCCCTTGAGGAAGGCTGCTGAAGTGGCTGCTGCTCTAGTTGAATGTGGCCTAATGCCCTTAGGCACTGGTTTGCCATGCTGTGAATAGCCGAAACGAATGCAGTGGCCTATCCACTTTGAAATAGTCTGCTTTGAGATGGCCTTTCCTTGCGATCCTGCAGCATATGCCACTAGTAGTAGCTCTGTCTTTCTGAAAGCTTTGGTTCTGTTCAAATAGAAGCATAGCTGTCTGTGTATGTCCAAAGAATGCAGAAATCTCTCCCCCTTATTCTGTGGGTTTGGATAAAAAGTAGGCAGATGAATAGTTTGGTTAAGGGCCACACTGGACATTACCTTAGGCATAAATGTCGGGTTTTTCCTCAGAGAAACCCTGTCTGGATAAAAAATGATAAAAGGTTCCACAGCCATGAGTGCCTGTAGCTCTGAGACTCGTCTTGCAGAGGTTATTGCTAGGAGCAGAACTGTTTTCCAAGATAAAAACTTTATATCAGCTGTAGCGGCTGGCTCAAAAGGAGGCAGGGTGAGTTTTTCCAAGACATAATTGAGGTCCCATGCAGGTATTGCTGATCTCCTTGGAGGCCTTAAGTTTTTGGCTCCTCTGAGGTACTGCCTTAACAAAGGATGTGAAAAGATTGGTGGCTCTGTACTGTAATGAGCAGAAATGGCAGAGGCATAAATTTTATTGATGAAAAGGATAGGCCTTTGTCCAGCATCTCAGTTAAGTATTGCAAAATCTGAGGAATATTTGGTACAGCTGTGTCAATTCCTTGTGTCTGGTTCCAGGCACATAATCTCTTCCATTTTCCAGCGTAAGATTTTCTGGTACTAGGCCTTCTGGCCTCCAAAGGTATTTGCTTCCCACAAGAAATACAATTATTAACTTTTTCTGACATCAGTCTGGAGCAAGAAAAAAGTTTTCCCCAATGGGGTACTTAGCTTTTAATGAAGACTTCGGATCTGAAATTCGAACACGAAATTCTCAGGAGTCGGCCAACCAGCACTTGCGAACTGCTTCTGCTTCGGGCACCGCGCGGCAAGAAAGACTGAAGAAACTGGGTCTTTTATACCCCTGGCGCACTGACGTCAGGGAAGAGGCGACAGCAACCGAAGCCGGACCTAGACTTTGGAATTCAGGTCGACTGAGGGTAGACTGCCAGCAGGATAACCGAAGTGTAATGACTGCAACAATGAAACACGAAGAACATCTGGCTAGGCTTAAAAGCTTAAAATGGCTCGCAAGGGCAGTTAGCCTAGTACAAACCTATGAACCTATAATAATGTGTTTTTATTTCAAACAGTTATACATAAAAAAGGAGTCGCAATGGGGACACCTGTTGTTAACAGTTATGCAAATATTGTTATATTTATTTGGGAAAGGGAATATTTGATATCATCAGGAAATGACTTGCGTAAGAACGTTATATATTTTATCGTAGGTTTGTAGATGACCTCTTTCTTATTTGGAGAGGGAATGTTGAAAATTTTAATGAAATTGATAATTATTTATTCTCCACATATTAATTTTTAAAGTTTAAAAAAACTATGTCAACAGATAGCATTGATTTTCTAGATGTTGCAGTTTTTAAGGACAGTACAGGAGTATAAGGAACCAGGTTATATAAGAAATCAGCTAAAAGAAGTGCATACGTACGTTGAGGTAGTATGCACCTACAATTTACGTTTGAAAACATTGTTAAGAACCAGCTTCTAAGGGTAGCTAAATTAAATACAACTGATGAACACATGAATATGAAGTTAAGTAAGGCTTCCCTGGATTTTGTGAATAGAGGGTATAATAAGAACAAACTACATGAAATTTGCGAAAACTATAAGAAACAGAGGGCCATGACTGCTAAACCTTTTTTAAGCACATGGTAGTCGAGAAAAAAGTATGACGCAGACAGGAAATAAAGTTAGATATATGTTAACTTATAATCGTAATACTGCAGAAGTGAAAAAAATTATTAGAAAATACTGGCATATTTTATCAAAGGTACCCAAGTTGAATTCTATAAATTTTGGGTATAAGATGCGAAAATTTTAAAAAAGAAGTTATGTACTCACATAACGACACGTTTGTTGTCCATCTCGCCATTCATACTTACTTGGATGGGTTTGGAGCTGAACCTTGGCTCCGACACGGCCGAATACACAGTTGGAAGTCTCAAACTTGGCTCGTGGCAGGTAGGTATCCCATGATGCAGTGGTGCAACTCTCCAGATCTTGTTTGCTGCTAACTTGCTAATGATTAATATATATATATATATATATATATATATATATATATATATATATATATATATATATAAAAAAGACCCCACACCACCAGGTCCTTTAGGAGTCCTTGGACGGGGGAAGGTGGGAGGGGTCGTAAGAATGAATGGCAAGATGGACAACAAACATGGAACATTATGGTGAGTACATAACTTCTTTAGGTTATATTGTCCTATCTCGCCATCATTCTTACTTGGATGGGACAGCGTCCCTAGCACCTTTTCTCCGGGTAGGTCACGAGAGTACACCTTTGAGCACAGTGGAACCAAAAGAGGCCCTGTCCCTGGAGGCCAAATCCACTTTGTAATGAGTGATAAATGTATGGGGATTGGCCCATGTAGCTGCAGCACAAATACTGTCCATTGACATTCTGGCCTGAAAAGCAGAAGATGTAGCTAATGCTCTAGTTGAATGACCCCTAATTCCGAATGGCAGTTCTCTATTATTGGAGGTATAGATTAAGGATAACGGTGATACAATCTGAGAGCCAATTAGAAAGGGTAACTTTAGAAAAGTACAGTTTTGTACCTACCATAAATGTAGATGTTCGAAGATCCACATTGCTGCAGTCCTTACATATGGGTAGTCCGCTGTCCTCGGTCGGCCCGAATACCAAAGTATTAGGCTGACGTCGGTCAAGGCGCTTAAAACTGACATCAGGACGTCAGGGTACAAAAGCGCATGACCGACGTCACATCCTCAGTCTTTTCTTGCCCCAGATGTCAGAAGGCCCTAAAAAGAAAGGCCAAAGCCAAAAAACAGCAAAGAACAACCAACCACCCCTGCACTAACCATATCTACAATATTTACAACCCAAACCACACAACCACCTCAAACTACAGAGGGGAAGGAGGGAGGGAAAATTGGACTGCAGCAATGTGGATCTTCGAACATCTACATTTATGGTAGGTACAAAACTGTACTATGTTCTTCATCTCACATTGCTGCAGTCCTTACATATGGGTAGAATCCCAAAGCAGAGGTAAGGGAGGATGGCAAAACTATAAAGCATTAGGAGCTGCCAAAATGCCCTGTAAAATTGCAGTGGCAAAACCAGCCCTAGATTTAGAGTAAAGTGGAAGGTGGTAATGCTTAGAGAAAGTATGCACTGAACTCCAAGTAGCTGCCTCCAAAATATCTTTAGTAGCCACCCCCCTTAAAAAAGCTGTAGAAGTGGCAGTAGCCCTAGTGGAATGAGGCCTAATCCCAGGTGGAATCTCCTTACCATGATGGGAATAACAGAAAGCAATACAAAAACCAATCCACTTAGAAATAGTTTGTTTTGAAACAGGTTTGCCCTGAAAACCCAAAGCAAATGAAACAAATAACTGCTGAGACTGCCTGAACCCTTTAGTTCTGCTCAAATAATATCGCAACTGTCTGTGTATATCCAAGGTGTGCAAAATCTTTTCCCCTTTATTTTGGGGGTTTGCATAAAAAGTAGGCAAATGAATAGTTTGGTTTAAAGCCACACTAGAAACCACTTTAGGCATAAAGGAAGGATTAGTACGAAAGATACCCTATCCTTGTGGAAAATTAAGAAAGGCTCAACCGCCATAAGGGCCTGTAATTCAGAAACCCTTCTCGCAGAGGTAATGGCCAACAAAAAAGCAGTCTTCCATGATAAATATTTCAACTCGGCAGTAGCTGCAGGCTCAAAAGGTTGTAGAGTGAGATTCTCCAACACAAAATTGAGATCCCAAGCAGGAGTAGGAGCTCTACGTGGGGGTCTTATATTCTTTGCCCCTCTAAGGAATTGCTTAAACAAAGGATGAGAAAATAATGGTGGGTCACAGTCATAGTGAGCAGAAATTGCTGCAGCATGAACCTTTATAGAGGAGAAGGACAAACCTTTGTCCAATAACTCAGTAAGGTATTGAAGAGCAACACTTAAATTAGGTTTAGAAACATCAAAGTCCTTTGCTGTACTCCAAATTAAAAATCTCCTCCATTTATCTGCGTAAACTTTCCTTGTACTAGGCTTTCTGGCCTCCAAAATAACATTCAAAACTTGTTGTGGAAGCTGAGACCCTTCAGGGTTTAAAACAGAATATGCCAGGCTGTTAGATGCAGAGACTGAAGTTTGAAATTGAGTAGGTGACTGTTCTCCTGAGACAGCAGGTGTGGAATCGAAGGCAAAGGCCATGGAGGCTCCGCACCAGACTTCTCAGTAATGGGTACCAGTGCTGTCGAGGCCAATCCGGAGCTATTAAAATCATGGTTGGCTTGTCCTGTCTGACCTTCAGGAGTACCTTTGGGAGGAGAGGCAGTGGCGGAAAGGCATACACGTGAAGATTGCTCCAATTGAATGAGAGAGCATCCACTTTCCAAGCTGTGGGATGAAACCTTTTCGTGCAAAACTTTGGCAACTGGTAATTTTGTGGAGAAGCGAACAGATCTATGTCTGGACTTCCCCATAACACTGTCAATTTTTGAAATACATGAGGATCCAATTTCCACTCGTGGGGATCCATGATTTGTCTGCTCAACACATCTGCTAAGGAGTTCTGTGCTCCTGGCAGAAACCTTGCCTGAAGATGTATTTGCAAACTGAGAGCAGTCTCCCACAAAATCATTGCTTGTCTGCATAGAGGGTAAGAATGAGTCCCCCCTTGCTTGTTGATGCACCACATGACAGTTGTGTTGTCTGTTTGAATCAACACCTGCCCTGGAAGAAGTAAATCCTTGAAAGCTATCAATGCAAATTGGACTGCTAACATCTCCTTCAAGTTGATATGTAAATGTTGAAGTCTGGCAGGCCACGTGTCTTGTACCCATTTTCCATTTAGATGAGCTCCCCAAGCTTTGTCTGAGGCATCTGTCGTTAGAATCTGACTCGCCTCTGGTCGGGTCACAGAGAGTCCCTTGTTTAGGTGACATTCCTGAGCCCACCACAAAAATTCCTTTTGAATGCAAGGTATTATCTGAATGACAGTGTCCATATCTTGGCAGTGTTGCGCCCATACATTTTTGAGATACCATTGTAGCTTCCTCATATGCAGTTTGGCATTGGGAAGTACCAGAATACAAGATGCCATGAACCCCAAGGCTTGAAGGACTGTCCTTGCAGTCAGCCTGGACTGACGAGACAATTGAAGGAAATAAAGAGAAAGATTCTTTTGTTTGTCCGGGGTCAAAAAGTCCATCTGAGATGCTGTATTCAGTCTCACACCCAGAAAGCACATGTCCTGAGAGGGTACTAGACTGGACTTTATTTCGTTCACAGAATACCCTAGGCATCTTAACACTGCCATCACATACTGTAAATGATGAAGAAGTTCATCCTTTCCTTGAGCCAGAAGCAGGCAATCGTCCAAATAAGGATAGATTTGTATTCCTCTTAGCCTGAAGAAAGCTATCACTGGAGCCAGAACCTTTGTGAACACTCTGGGCGCAGTAGATAAGCCAAAGGGCAATGCAGAGAACTGATAATGAAAAGTCCCAGCCCGAAAACGCAGATACTTCCTGCAACTGGGCCTGATAGGAACATGAAGGTAAGCCTCCTTGAGATCCAGAGTCACCATCCAGTGATCTTTGCCCAGCAGAGGTAAAAGCTGTTGTAACGTCAACATTTTGAACTTGGGAATGTCCAGATATGTGTTGAGGATAGATAAATCCAAAATTGGTCTCCACGTGTTCCCTTTCTTCGGTACTAGAAACAGGCGAGAATAAAATCCTAGGCCCACTTCTGGCAGAGGGACCGGTTGTATAGCTCCCATTTGAAGTAGTAGAGAAATCTGTTTGTGAGCCTCTAGTCTTTGCTGAGGAGGAACGTCTGGCATGCCTTTGAAAGGAGGCAAGGTATGGAAATAAAACTTGTAACCTTGGTGTATGATATCCAACACCCATTTGTCCTGGGTAATTAAAATCCAATTTTCCTTGAAGAGTGCCAACCGTCCTCCCAAAGGTGCTGTCAGGCAAGAAGGATCTGGCAGCTGAAACAGTAGGTCATTGGGACTGCTTACGAAAGGACTGGCCCCGGCCCTCACTTGAAGATTGTGCAGGTGAACTCCATGTTCTAGGTCTGAAGGAACTCTGAGCTCTGCCCCTACCACGTCTAGATCTACCCCTAGACTGAGAATCAGAAGAAGGATACGTCCACCCCTTAGCAGGCCAATTTCTACTAAACTTCGGAGGCTGAACTTGCAAAAAATCTTTAACAGTCTGCATAGACTTAGCCTTGTCTTCCATTTTCTTCAAGACTGACTCCACAGGTGGACCAAACAACACTTCAGACTGCAAAGGAGCATCCAAAATCCTTGTCTTAACATGGTCAGATAAATTCTGATCCTTAAGCCAGGCGTGCCTGCGAAGAACTGAACCAGTGGCAGCCACCCTAGAAGAGGCCTGCAAAGCATCAAAACCACACTGTAAAGAATGCTTACCCACCTGTTCAGAGACATGCACCAAATCTTGTAATTCCTTACACTCAATGCCTTCTGCCAGAGCATCCACCTTAGATTTCAATTGAGAAAGAAGAAAATTCTGATATTTCAACATATGAAACTGGCAATTCAAAGCCCTCATTGCTAAGGTAGAAGATGTATAGACCTTCTTTCCCCATCTATCCAAAGCTCTGGCCTCTTTATCTAGAGGAACCGGATTCTTTACAACAGAGGCCCTGACACCCTTAGGTCCCTGGCTAATAGTTTCTGGGTCCGCCCTAGGACTCTTATAGAGATATTTATGAGCCTCAGGCACCCTGTAATACCTATCCGGTTTAACAGGCAGGAGGCAGAGAATCAGGATTAAGTGAAGCCTCTGAAAATACATCTTGCACAACATCCAGAACAGGAGGTATAGCTAAGGGCCTATGCTGAGGTAAAAACAAAAATTCCCTAAGCCTTTTCCGTGAATCAGAGAAGTCCTGACCTTCCCACTTAAAATGTTCCCTCATAGAATGAAGTGTCTCTGAAAAAGAAAAATCCTCTGGAGGAGAAGCAGAAGGAGTGGAATCTTCTGCATCAGAATCAGAATAAGGAGTGTACTCCTGCAAGTCTTCAGCCGAAGACTCTGAATCAGCCGAAGCCTGTTCAAAACTTTCCAACTCTGGCTCCACCCTAGGCCTCTTATCAGGAGGGGGCATAGAACCTCTAATCAGAGTAATCAAATCTTCTGCCATTTTAAGCATGTGCTTCTTAGGCACAGACCCTGCTGAACTAGGAGTGACACCAACAGAAGCTAAACCTGGCCTGCCTCTGGAAGAAGCCTTGGAAACAGAAGGAGAGGGTCTAACCACCCTGGGAAGGGAGGGGAGTACAGAAACCTGAGAAGCCCCTTCAGCCTGGCCTGCCTCTTGAGAGGCCACATCCTGCAAAATCAAGGTCTCCCCCTGAGACTCCAGAGAAGCCTCCATCGGAACCACCGGTTCCATTGAAGCCTCTAAAGAACCGGCGTCCGGAACGGACGACTCATCTTGCCTGGGTTTAACCGCTTTGTCTTTGCGCTTCTTCGTGGAAGCGGGCGCCGGAGTATCCGACGGCATGTTATAATTGCACCGTTTCCCGAATACCAGCCTAGCACAATCTAACCTTCGCTAATAGTGCGCTTATTAAACCTAGCACAAAGCGACACCCACTACGTCGTGCTCAGGCCCCAAACAAGGAATGCACAAAGAATGATAATCCCTATGCGGTATCTGTTTCCCACAAGAAATACAATTATTCACTTTTTCTGACATCCGGTAATACACTGAGGCAAGAAAAAACCAAAATATCCCCCAACGGGGTACTTCGCCAACTTGGATTCGGTCTGAAACTCCGAACTCGAAAAATTTCAGAACGCCGAACGGCACTTGCAACGCTGCTTCTGCATCGGACCATGCGGCAAAAAAGACTGAGGATGTGACGTCGGTCATGCGCTTTTGTACCCTGACGTCCTGATGTCAGTTTTAAGCGCCTTGACCGACGTCAGCCTAATACTTTGGTATTCGGACCGACCGAGGACAGCGGACTACCCATATGTAAGGACTGCAGCAATGTGAGATGAAGAACATCTGGCATACCCTTTTTTGCCTCAGAGAAGGAGATGAATAATTTGTCAGATTTCCTGAAATGTTTAGTTCTATGCAAATAGAATCTGAGCTGTCTATGCACGTTCAAGTGATGGAGTTCATACTCTGCCTTGTTGTTATGGTTGGGGAAGAAAGCACAGTTGTGTACACATACCATAAATGTAGATGTTTGAGTGTATTCATTGTTGCAGTCATTACATTTGGGTTATCTGCCTGCAGGTAGCCCTGAGCTGGCCTGATTATCAAGTCTTGGGTCCTGCAACGGATGCTGTCTCTTTTTCCATGACGTCAGGTAGTCAGGGGTATAAAGCATGCAGCCAATGCCATCACATCAGTTTTTCTTGCCCCAGATGTCAGGTGCCCCCATATTGGGAAGCAACTATGTACAAGGTTACACCTCCAACAAAAAGCAAATACTACAGAAAGCTAAAATACAGTAAACAAGAAGAAAGGTATAGCCAATAGAAGTCAGGGGGCTGGAGGGAGGGTAACCAGGACTGCAACAGTGAATACACTCGAACATCTACATTTATGGTAAGTGTACACAACTGTACTATGTTCTTCGTGTTTCAATGTTGCAGTCATTACATTTGGGTAGATTCCCAAAGCTAAGGAAGGGAGGAGGCAGTTAGAGAGCATTAAGGACCAGCTATTAAGCCCTGGAAGACTGCAGTGGCAAAACCAGCTCTGGATTTAGAAAAAATAGGTAAGTGGTAATGCTTGGTGAAGGTATGTACAGAGCTCCAGGTAGCAGCTTCTAGGATATCCCTGGTAGGAACACCTCTGAGAAAGGCTGTTGAAGAAGATGCAGCCCTGGTGGAATGTGATCTTATCCCCTGTGGGGTAGATTTTCCATGGTGCTTATAGCAGAAATGAATGCAAGGCCTATCCACTTAGAAACGGTTTGCTTTGAAATGGCCTTCCCCTCCGCCCATGCAGCAAAGGCAACTAGCAGCTGGTCAGTTTTCCTGAGAGGCTTAGTCCTGTCCAAATAAACTCTAAGTTGTCTGTGCACGTTCAAAGAGTGCAGTATTCATTCTCCTTTATTCTGTGGATTAGAAAAGAAGATTGGCAAATGAATGTACTGATTAAGGGCCACACTGGATACCACCTTGGGCATAAAGGAAGGATATGTCCTGAGGTTCACACTGTCTGCATGGAAGATGATGAAGGGCTCCACTGCCATGAGGGCCTGTAATTCAGACACACTTCTTGCTGACGTGATGGCTAGAAGGAAGGCTGTTTTCCAAGAATTTCAACTCTGCAGATGCAGCTGGCTCAAAAGGAGGCAGAGTGAGCTTTTCCAATACAAAGTTAAGGTGGTCTTAAAATTTTGGCCTCTGAGGAATTGCTTCAGCAGGGGGTGAGATAAGAGGGGTGGCTCAGTATTGTAATGTGCTGAAATGGCTGAGGCATGAATTTTACTAAATAAGAAGGAAAGGCCCTTGTGGAGCATCTCTGTTAAGTACTGAAGAATATGCGGTAAGCTGGGCACTGCTGTGCCCATCCCGAGTCTGGCTCCAGGAAAAGTATCTTTTCCACTTTTTAGCATAGGATTTTCTAGTACTATGCCTCCTTGCCTCCAGAATGACATCCAGCACTTGCTTACTGAGAGATGGTATTGGAGATCTCAGGTAATTAGCCAGGCTGCAAGGTTCAGGGTTTGAAGCTGGGGGTGCAGAATTTGGCCCTCCTACTGGGACAGCAGGGAAGGGGTCTGAGGCAGGTGCCATGGTTCCAGCAGTGACATACTGTGCAAGAGGGGCACTCAGTGTTGGCGTGGCCAGTCTGGTGCAATGAGAATTGTCCTTGGTTTGTCCTGTTTGATCTTTAGCAGAACTTGCGAGAGGAGAGCCAGAGGGGGAAAGGCATAAATTGAGAGGCTTTCTCAGGTGAAGGACAGGGCATCCACTTTCCAAGCTTGTCTGTGGGGAGTCCTTGTGCAGAATTTGTCCAACTGGTAGTTCTGAGGGGAGAAAAACAGGTCTACCTCTGGGCTCCCCCATTTGTTTCTCAAAATGCTGAATATCTTTGGTTCCAGTTTCCATTCGTGTGGGTCCATGAGATTTCTGATTAGGTCATCTGCCAGTGAATTTAGCTTTCCTGGCAGGTATTAAGCTTGTAGGTGCACTTGGTAGCTTAAAGGCTGTGCTCCACAGAGTCATGGCTAGTCTGCAGAGAGGGTATGAGTGGGTTCCCCCCTGCTTATTTATGTACCACATAACAGTGGTGGCGTCTGTCTTTACCAATAATCGTCCTGGAAGAATGCGGTCCTTGAAGGCTGTCAGAGAATTCTGTACAGCTAACATTTCTTTTTGCTTGATATGCAGGTGTATTTGACTCGGGTTCCATTTGCCCTGAATGCACTGCCCTGCCAAGTAAGCCCCCCATGCATAGTCTGATGCGTCTGTTGTTAGGGTTTGGGCGGTAGAGTGAATGGCAGTCCCTTGTTGTGGTAGCAGGCCTCTGCCCACAAAAGGAACTCCGTCTTTATACAAGGAATGATAGGAATCATTGATTCCAGGTCCTGGAGAATGCTGATACCATAGGCTTTTTAGATACCATTGTAGTTTCCTCATATGCACTCTTGCATATGGAATTAGTAGGATACAAGAGAACATGAACTCCAGGGCTTGCAGTATTTTCCTTGCAGACAGATGGGTCTTTGTGGCCAGTAGTTTGAAGTAGGCTGTCAAATAAACTTGTTTCTTTGGCGTGAGGTAGGCCATCTGGCAAGTTGTGTTCAAGCTTGCTCCTAAGAATACAATTTGTTGGCAGGGTACTAGATGAGATTTCTTTTCGTTCATGGTGTACCCCAGTGAGGTTAGCAGTTTCTTTACAAATGCCAGATTTAATAGTATGTCCTGCTTTCTGCCTGAATTAGACAATCGTCCAGGTATGGGTATATTTGAGTATTTCTTTGCCTGCAGAATGCAATGACTGGAGCTAGGCACTTTGTGAATACCCTGGGCACAGTAGATAAGCCAAAGGGCAGTGCAGAGAACTGACAGTGCATGTAACTTGCTCTGAAGCGTAGGTATTTTCTGCAAGATTCCCTTATTGGGATGTGCAGGTAAGCTTCCTTTAAGTCCAATGTTGTCAACCAGGCATTTTTGTCTAGCATGGGTAGCAGCTGATGAAGAGTTAGCATTTTGAATTTTGGGATTACCAAAAAGGTGTTTAGAATAGAAAGGTCCAGGATAGGATGCCAGGAGATGTCTTTTCTGGGTACCAGGAATGTCTTGAGTAAAAACCTTGTCCCCATTCCTCTGCTGGGACAGGCTGAATGGCCCCGATACCTAGGAGAGAGAGAACCTGCTGTTGAGCCTCTGCCCACTGATTTGGGGGTAGGTCTGGCCAACCGTTTGAGGTTGGTAAGGAGTGGAAGTGGAATCTGTATCCTTGGGAAACCATATTTAAAACCCATTTGTCTTGGGTAATGAGTTCCCAGTTTTTTGCATGCAGGGCGATCTTTCCCCCTAAGGGAGCAGACAGTTGAGCAGGGCTTGGAAGGTTTAAGGTTAAGTCATTGTGACAGTTTACCATAGTGGGGGGGGGGGTGTCTTACTACTTCCAGCTTTGGAAGTGGGAGCCCCCCACTGTTTAGGCCTGTGAGTACTTTGAGACTGTACCCTAGGTGGTCTGCTGTTCCTGGGTTTGGACTGAGAAGGCCTGGAAGAGACAGGAAAGGACTAATTCTTAGAAGGCCAATGCCTACTAAATCTGGTGGCTGTACTTGCAGGAAATCTTTAACAGTTTGCATAGTTTTAGCTTTTTCCTCCATCTTTTTAAGAACTTCTTCTGCTATGTTGCCAAACAGGCGGTCTTGGTTTAAGGGAGCATCCAGTAATTTAGCTTTAACATGATCTGGCAAATTTTGCTCTTAAAGCCAAGCATGCCTTCTAAGAACAGACCCAGTGACAGCAGCCCTGCAAGATGCTTCTAAAGAGTCAAAACCACATTGCAAAGTATGTTTACCAGCTTGTTCAGCAGAATGCATTAAATCCTGTAATTCTTTATTTTCAGCACAGTCAGGAATCAACATTATTTTCTGTTTAAGTAGTCCAATAATATGCTGCTGATACTTTAACATATGAAACTGGCAGTTTAAGGCCCTAATGGCCAAAGTAGCAGAAGTCTATACCTTATTACCCCATCTGTCCAGGGCCCTGGAATCTCTATCAGAGGGGGTAGTGTTTTTGGCAGTAGTAGCCTTAATGCCATTGGGTCCCTGTGAAATGGTCTCTGAGTCCGCAGCAGGATTCTTAAAGAGGAACTTGTGAGAGTCAGATACTCTGTAATACCTGTCAGGTTTCCTGGGAGCTGGAGGTAAAGTGTCTGGGGCCAGGCTAGATTCCAAGAAGGCATCATCTACAATGTCTAGTACAGTTGGATAGCTAAAGGCCTGCGTTGAGGTAGGAGTAAGAATTCCCTCAGCCTCTTTTTGGAGTCAGAGTAATCCTGGCTTTCCCAGCAGAAATGCTCCCTAAGAGAGTGCAAGGTTTCACCAAAATAAAAATCTTCTGGAGCGGAAGCAGAGGGTATGGAGTCCGGTGCATTAGAATCCTCATAGGTAGATAAGGGCAAATCCTGGTCATCAGAAGAAACAGAAATTTCAGAATCCTGATCAGAAGAATCAGAAGGAAAATTAGTTCTAGGTGTCTTAGAGGGAGAAGTCTGGCTTTCCCTAATTAGAGTAATAAGGTCTTCAGCCATTCTTATCATTTGTTTTTTAGGCATATGGGCCTGACCATGCAGTTTGGACGTTGGTTTTCTACGCGTGGGTCGAGTTTTAGGCCTTGAAGAAGAAGATGGCACCGGTTTGAAATGCAAGTCCGTAGGGCCTGAATACACCCTCAGAAGCCGGTGCCTGCACAGCAGCTCTAGACCCATCCAAGGTAGAGACATCCGCAGGTTCCATAGTTGAAGCATCTCGCAGAATACCGGACTCCAAATGGGTGTCAGCAGAGGCCTGCGAATCTGAAGTAGCGGGTATCAGGGGCTGCTAAAGCACCTCACTGAGTACTGGCGAACTGGCAACTAGCTTAACGGAAGCATCGTTGGCAGCTTTGGACCTATGCGGTCTGTCTCTGTCTTTATCTTTATGTTTTTTCAGAATATCAGTAGTCGGATGGCTTACCGAAGCCATTTCTGGATAATTAAACAGAGTATTGAAATAGTTTGCTGCAAAAATGGACTGACAACGAATAGTTTGAGGACTGAATAATGCACAAAACCGACAGCGAGGGACGTCGTGGTCAGGGCCTAGGCAAGGAATGCAGTACGAATGAAAATCTTTATGAGGTATTTGCTTTCCACAGGTAATACAATTGTTAACATTTACTGACATCAGTTTAGAGCAAGAAAAAGGATCCCCAATGGGATACTTAGCTTTTTTGAAGACTTTGGTTCTGAAACTCGAAAACGAAAATTTCAAGAGTTGGCCGACCGGCACTTGCTAACTGCTTCTGCTTCGGGCATCGCACAGCAAGAAAGACTTATGTAATGGCGTCGGCTGCATGCTTTATACCCCTGACTACCTGATGTCACGGAAGAAGAAAGAGCATCCGATGCAGGTCCCAAGACTTTGATAATCAGGCCAGCTGAGGGATACCTGCAGGCAGATAACCCAAATGTAATGACTGCAACAGTGAAACACGAAGAACATCACTGGGAGCTCAATGGATTGAATGACATTGGATTGAGAGCAAACCTTAAGTACAAAGGATGGATTAGTTCGTAATGATACCCTGTCCTTGTGAAAGATCAGATTTGAAGGTCTGACAGACCCTGCTTGCAACTCATACTCTTCTGGCAGATGTTAGGGTTACTAGAAAGAAATCTGAGGTCACAAAATGAACAAGGCTCGAACGGTGGCAATGTAAGTTGAGACAAGACAAAATTTAAATCCCAAGGAGGAAGTGGTTCCTTAAAAGGAGGTCTCAATAAGGAAGCGCCTTTTAAAAATGCTTTACACAACCTCTGTGACATTAAATTAGGAGAATGGTCACCAATGTGGAAATTCGAAATTGCAGCCAGCTGGACTCTAATAGTTACTGCAGCTGAACCTTGCTGGAAGAGTTCCTCCAGGAATTCTAGAATGGATTGAATAGGCACAGAAAAAGGGTCAATGTTTTTATTTTGTGCCCAGTGAAAAAATGTTTTCCACTTTGCTAGTACATAGTCTTCTAGTAGAAACTTTATGAGAGGACATCAGTATGCATTTGACTGCTGGAGTGAAGTTTTGAAGCCTGACTAAATTGGGAAGTGGAGCAGCCATGCTGTCAAGTTGAGGGTGTGAAGAGAAGGATGAAGTGCACCTGACATATGTGTCAGCAGGTCTGGAACTGGGTCTAGAGTCCACGGCTTCTCCTGAAGATTAGGCCAGAGGAAGGGGAACCAAATCTGTCGAGGCCAATATGGGGCAATGAGAATCATCCTGCGTCCCAAGAATTTTGCTTTCTAGATGACTTTGGGTATGAGGGGAAAAGGGGGAAGGCATAAAGAAGTTCCGAGGGCCAATCGTGAACAAGTGCATCTCTCGGTGTCTCCCCCAAGCAGGGGAATTAGGACAATGTAGCTGTTGCACTTGGCATTCATGGGAGTGGTGAAAAGATTGCAGCAAAGCTGACCCCATTTCTGGAAAATCTCTTCTGTTATGATCTGGTTCAGAGACCACCCGTGAGGCAATAAAATTGCCCTGCTGAGCTTGTCGGCTATCACTTTGGATTTTCCCGGGATGTGCATTGCTACTAAAAAGCATTGGGAAGAAATTGCCTATAGACAAACTCTCAGAGCCTCGCGACAAAGTGGGCATGATTTGGTTCCTCCTTGTTTATTTACCAAACCACCGACATATTGTCTGACTGTACAGCAATCGTCCCCAGTGGAAGAGAGTCGTGGAATGCTTGCAACGCCAGAAGCACTGCTCTCATCTCTAGAACATTGATATGCAAGTGGGCCTCGTGTTCCTCCCATATACGTTGGACTGTCCTTCCCAGATAATGCCCCCCCAACTATCTGGGACGCGTCTGTGGTCACTGTAGCAACAGGTTGTCGTGGAATAAAGGGTCTTCCAGTAGTCACATGGTTGGAATGGATCCACCACTGTAGGTCCTTTTTGCACGACTCCATTATTCTGATCAGGTGGGACACGGAAGTTCTTGAAGTGACCACTGGGAGAACAGGAGCCATTGAAGGATTCTCATGTGCATCCTGGTGAGAGGAACTAGTGTTATGGGTGAAGCCATTGTCCCTAGGAGCTTCAGAACTACTTTTGCCTTTACCTTGACTTGGGAAGAAGGTGGCGTATTTGCTGCCTGAGGGCTGAAATTCTGTTGACTGGAAGACGTGGAAGGTAATATGTTGACAGGGCAACAAGGCAGATTTTTGAAAGTTGACAATTATGCCTAAATGAGCACAGATTTCCAAAGTCGCATCCCTGGCTTGTTGGAGTAGATGCTTGGTGGTGGCAGTTAGGAGACAGTCATCCAGATATGGAAACACTTGGAATCCCAGACATCTCAAGTGAGCCGTGACTACTGCCATGCATTTGGTGAGCACTCTGGGGGCTGTAGTGAGACCAAAGGGCAGAGCTTGGAACTGATAGTGACTGGCTCCCAGCTGGAAGCGTAAGTGCCTCCTCAATGCTCTGCCCATTTTTATTTGGTAGTATGCATTCTGGAGGTTTACTGAGCACATCCAATCGTCTTTTCCTAAGAAAGGTAGTAGTGACTGCAGTGTCACCATTCAAAACTTTGACTTTTTGACAGAATCGTTTAACTTGCTGAGATCCAATATGGGTCTCCAGTCCCCTGTTCTTTTTGGCACCAAAAAAAATCTTGAGTAAGTTCCGAATCCCGTTTGGTCTGCCGGGACTTCTTGGATGACTCTCTTGTCCAGCAACTTTTGGATTTCTACAGTTGCTTGCTCCCTTAGATTGGGTGGAACATCCGGGATTGTTCTGATCTGTGGGACAGGGTGGCAAAAGGGAATGGAATATTTTATTTATTTATTTTACTTATTTATTTATTTTATTTTACATTTGTTGACCGGGCTAGTCTAACTGGATATATGTCCATTTTCAGTCGAGGCCCGGTGAGAAAAGCTCCAATCATCAGCAGTGATAAAGAATACAATATATAGTGATAGTTAAGTGAATTACAATAAATTAGCTACATAGGTCAGAAATAGAAGTTATGTTCTTACCATAACGTTCCATGTTAGTTGTCTTCTTCTCGCCTTCTTTCTTGCTGGATGGGTTCGGAGCCGACCTCGGCTCCGACTCGGCCACTCTAAAAGCTCGAGAGTTGGTTCCACCGGCTCGAGGCTCCCCTTATATCCCACAATGCTAGGCGGTATTACCTCAGATCTCGTTTGTAAGCTAGGCCCAGCCAATAATAAATCCAGAACTACTGGAAAAGGGAAACACCACCTCTATAAAAGGAGAGGAAGAAGGTGACCTGAAACCTGTGAAGGGATATATGCAAAGTATAGCATATACATATACAATAGAGGTGGAAGAAAGAGAGGTCACAATCAAACTCCTCTAGGTCTGTCCAGGCTAGGGGGAAGGAGGGTGGGACCTTAAGAAAGAAGGCGAGAAGAAGACAACTAACATGGAACGTTATGGTAAGAACATAACTTCTATATGTTAAGTTGTCTATCTCGCCTTCATTCTTGCTGGATGGGACCGCATCCCTAGCACCTTGTCCCGGGTGGCCTATCGGAACAGACTCTTGAGAACAGTGGAACCAAAATTAGCTCTATGTCTAGAAGCTAGATCCAACTTATAATGAGAAATAAAAGTGTGAGGAGTAGCCCATGTAGCTGCTGTAAAATGGTATCAATAGGCAGCCTGTCTTGGAAAGCTATAGAAGTAGCCAAAGCTCTAGTCGAATGAGCCTTTGGTTTGTTAGGCAACTTTTGGTGTCTAATTTCATACACAAAGGAAATCAGGGATGTTAGCCATCTGGAAAGTGATACCTTCGAAACTGAAAGGCCCTTTCTGCCTTCTGCATAAGAGACAAACAACTGGTCAGTTTTTCCTGATCTGTTTGGTCCTATCCAAATAATACCTTAATTGACGATGGACATCTAGCCAATGCAATTTTGTTCAGACCTGTTAGAAAAATTAGGAAAAACACAGGAGGTCAATGTTTTGATTTAGATTTGCCGCAGAGGCTACTTTAGGTAAAAAGGATGGATTGGTCCGTGGGATACCCTATCCTTATGAAACAAAAGATACGGTGGTCGACTGCTGAGTGCATGAAGCTCTGAGACCCTTCTAGCTGAAGTAATGGCTACCAGAAAGAGAGTCTTCCAGGATAGCAATTTCATTGAACAGGAGGCTGCAGGTTCAAAGGGGAAGAATTAAAGATGTGAGAACTAAATTAAGGTCCCAAGAGGGAGGAGGATTTCTTATAGGAGGTCTAAGAAGAAAAACTCCCTTCAAGAAAGCTTTGCAAAGCTTGTGAGACATGATGGCAGAATCTGAGGTGCCCACATGAAAGTTAGATATAGCTGCCAATTGAACTTTAAGAGTAGAAGGAGATGAACCTGCATGGAAAAGTTCAGCTAGAAAATCAAGGACTATTTGGATGGAAGCAGTGAAAGGATCTATGTCCCTTCCTTGAGCCCAATAGGTGAAACGTTTCCACTTACTAAGATAAATCTTCTGAGTGGAAGATTTATGGGAAGCTATCAAAATATCTCGAACAGAGTGAGATATTTGAGGAAGCCTGGCTAAGGTTGGAATTGGAGGAACCAAGCAGTGAGGTTCAGAGAGGGAGGGCGATGTAACTGACCCGACTGATGGATCAAAAGATCTGGAACTAGGTCCAGATGCCAGGGTTGCTCCAACAGAAATTGATGTAGAAAGGGGAACCAAACCTGTCGAGGCCAGTAAGGAGCAATGAGGATCAATGAGGCCTTCTGAGCGATAGCTTTCTGTATCACTTGAGAGATTAGTGGGAAGGGAGGGAATGCATACAGAAGTCCCGGGGCCAAACTTGGACTAGAGCGTCTCTGCTGGGCTGGCCTGGTAAGGGGAAGAGGGTGAAAAAATCTTTGCACTTGCTGTTTTGGGGAGTAGCAAAAAGGTCGCAGCAAGGCTGACCCCATTTGAGAAAAATTCTCTCCAAGATAGAATCTTTCAGAGACCACTCGTGAGGCATGAGGATAGCTCTGCTCAATTTGTCCGCGATAAGATTGGACTTCCCAGGGATGTGCGTTGCTATCAGAAACCGCTGAGAAGAAATCGCCCATTGCCACAGTCTGAGTGCTTCTCGACATAGGGGGTAGGACCTGGTTCCGCCTTGTTTGTCGATATACCACACTACAGACATGTTGTCCGTTTGAATTGCTATCGTTCCCAAGGGAAGAGAGTCTTGAAGGGCTTGCAACGCTAGAAGCACTGCTCTCATCTCTAGAACATTTATATGCAAGTGGCGTTCGACTGGTTGCCAAATGCCCTGGACTGTTCTGCCCTGATAATGCCCCCCCCCACCCGATCAGGGAAGCATCCGTTGTCAGAGTAGCAACTGGAGGGGGAAGGACAAAGGGTCTTCCTAGGAAGAGCTGGGGGGAAGAAATCCACCAAAGAAGATGATTCTTGCATGCTTGCGTAACCACAATGGTGTGGGACATCGGAAGATGTTGGTATGACCATTGTGTGAAAAGCATCCATTGAAGGATTCTCATGTGAAATCTGGCTAATAGAAGTAGAGGGATAGCAGCCGCCATGATCCCTAGTACTTTGAGAACTAATCTGACTTTGACTCTGTTGCTGTGGAAGAGAAGGGAGACCAGTTTGTGTATGTCTGCTATTCTTTGGTCTGTGAGCCTCGCAGACATGTTGACTGTGTCTAGATTTGCGCCTATGAAGGTAATAGCACGACAAGGCGACAAAACAGACTTTTCGCAATTTATTGAGATACCTAACTTTTGAAAAATGCGAAAGGTGTAGTCTCTGGCAAGTAGAAGAAGATGCTTGGTAGGAGCTGTGAGGAGCCAGTCGTCTAAGTAAGGAAACACCTGGAATCCTTGGCGTCTCAGGTGAGAAGCTACCACGGTCATGCATTTGGTAAACACCCGGGGGGGCAGTGGTGAGTCCAAAGGGCAGGGCTCTGAATTGAAAGTGACTGGTTCCCAGCCTGAAGCGGAGAAATCTCCTGGAGCGTCTGTTCATTTTTATATGATAGTACGCATCCTGGAGGTCTATAGAGCACATCCAGTTTTCCTTTCCCAATAGGGGTAGGATGGATTGTAGCGTGACCATCCGAAATCTTGTTTTCTTGACAGACTTGTTCAAGATACTGAGATCCAAAATGGGTCTCCAGTCCCCTGTTTTCTTTGGAACCAAAAAGAACTTGGAGTAGATTCGGATCCTTGCTGGTCTGCTGGCACTGGCTGAATGGCTCTTTTTGCAAGCAACTTTGATATTTCCAACGCTGCTTGATCCCTTTGAGCGGGTGGGACATCTGGAAGGGATTTTTTTGACTGATTTGGAATGCGAAAGAACGGAATGGAATAGCCTTCGGAAATGATGGACTGTACCCACTTGTCTTGAGTTAGGGATCGCCAGGCTTCTGGGTACAGTGATAATCTTCCCCCGACTGCCTCCGAAGGTGGACAGTCGGGCAACACCTCAGGGATGCTGGAAGGGCTTATCGGAAAAGGTTTCTCGATTGCCCTGGTTCTGCGGACCCCCTGCCTCTAGGCGGCGTCTACCATTATTGCTCCCCCTCTACCTCTAGAGGGAACCGACTCTGTCGTCAGGAAAAGTCCCTTGAGATTGTTTGGAACCACATCTTTCCACTTTTCTGGCCTTTGGGGTAAGGTCTAGAAGAAGTAGAAAAGCGGACTCCGGCAGAAAGAGTTTTGCCATCTGTCTCGCACCTTGTCAAGGTTTCTTTCACTTGAGGACCAAAAGGGATGATCCATCAAGCGGGGAATTAGTGAAAGGCGTTTTAAAGGGTCCATAAAATTGCATAGCCGCATCCAGGCATGCGGCGTAAGGCCACACCTGTCCCTGCGGCTCTGCTCGTTCCATCAGCCGCATATGAAAGGAGGCATGGAGGAGTTAGCTATAGAGTTTAGGGTAGCCAGCGTTCATCTTGTCCTGAAAACCCGCAGCTGTAGGGTCCTTCAACATCTCACTCGCTTCCTTGATCAAGTCTCTTTGAAGACGAGTGAAATGGCATAGGTAGTTCAGCGAACGCATAGCAAAGGTTGCTGACGAAAACATCCGCTTCCCGTACCTGTCCATAGACCTAGATTCCTTGTTAGGAGGATGGACAGGCACCGAAGGATCAGCTAGCTCCTTCTTAGTGGCAGCAGCTACCACCATAGCATCCACAGAAACTCCCTTCGTCAGAAATTGCTTATCTGCTGGTGCTGTGATAAACTTTGAAGGTCTCCTGGGGGTGGGGTCCACTGAGTCAGGAGCCGTCCAAGCCTTTGCTACCACCTGCATGAGGGGGTCAAAGGGGGGGGACACCCAGGAGGTGGAAGGGCGAGAGCCAAACGCCTCAAGATACACAGATTCATCCTCCGAAGGGTTAAGGGCTGGCCAATTTCCCCTCTGTTTCAGGATCTCTAGAATGTCTGCAAAAGAGACATCTTCAGAAGGGGAATGGGGGGAACCCTCGGAATCCTCTAAATCTGTGTCAGAGGTGACAGACTCAGGTGAGTCTATGTGCTTCCTCTTACACTTTCTCTTCCTAGGGGGCTCCCCTACCAATTCAGGAGAGGCCTCGGAAGAGGATGAGATCCCCACAGGGGATTCTTGAGGAGCTGGCTCTCTGCGGTCTGGGATGAGGGAGTGAGCAGACATAACCTGAGGCACCGAAGAGGGAGGGACAGACGGAGCCGACTGTGGAGTTGAACCGGGTTCCAACACACTCCGCATGACCTCGAAGGCACCCCTGTCAGGCAGAGCCAAAGGTCCCCGCTCCGAAAAGCTGAGAACCCCCCTCAGCACCGACAGTGATGGCTCCGAGGTCGATGTCGGAGCCGAACTCACCAGCGCCGAAGCACCGAGAGGGAGAGCGGGGTCGGACAAGGGTCCGATGCCACTCACCCCCTCGGAGCCGACGAGGGAAGTCCGGCGCCGAGATTCTTCCAAGGAAGAAATCGGAGCCGACGACAGAACCGAAGACAATTGTATTGGTTCCGACGCTACCACAGTCTCGGTTCCGAAACGCCCCAGCTCCGAGCTCAAAGGAGTCGGAGGAGGAACATTTTGAGGGATAGGGTGAAGCATCGACTGATGAGTCGGGCTCTGAAGCATTTGGGCCAGTGCCTCGGACTTAAGAAGTCGACTCACTACCCTCTGAAGGTCATGATCCGAAAGCCTCGATGATCTAGAGGAGTGAGATCTATGGCTCCGTTCAGACAGCAAGGGAGATGCTGGAGCCAAATGAACGGAGCCAAGGGACGGTGACCTGGACCTCTTTCTAGATGTCGGTTCCGATGGTCTGATCGGAGCCGACCCAGAAATTTCCAATGCCTCGGCTCCAGCCGGAGCCGAGGGAACCACAGAAGTTGCAGTTCGAGTCTCATCGGCTCCAGACGGAGCCGATGTAGTAATGGTTTGAAGCCTTAGGCCTCGACTCAGAAGCTGGAGTCGAGGACCTAGAAGCCTTAGAGGGTTTACCCGAAGTAGCAGTAGGGAAACCCTCAGGCTTAAGCAAACCTCTTAAGATAAGTTTGTTTTTTCTTTCCTGCAGGACTCTAGGGCTGAAGCCATGGCATACAGCACAAGAGTCCTGCAGGTGTAAAGGTCCAAGGCAGTACACACAAGAAGTGTGACCGTCTGTCAGAGACATTTTCTGACAGCACGAGTCACACTTCTTGAAGCCTGAGACCTTTGACTCCTTAGACATTCTCAAGGAAAAAGTGTAACCACCACACACACAAACACCCCGATTACACTGTCCACTAAGGTTAACTAAAAAAAAATTAGCTCTCTCTTTTTTTTTTTTTAGATCCCTAAAAAACACATACACACCACTAATAAGGGGATGGAAGGGCCCGAAGGCTTGAGGGAAGAACTAATAAGTTCTTGAGGAAAAAAGGGTGGATAAACAGGAAGGAAAGGGTCAAAATCCACTAAGTTAAGGGAATTAACTATAAAAAACTAAATTAAAGGGGTTAAATTTAACTATAGAGTAATCTATAATAACTGACCTGAAGCCGGTAGAAACAATACACCTCGATCGCTGTAGCGGCAACCGAGATCTGAGGTAATACCGCCTAGCATTGTGGGATATAAGGGGAGCCTCGAGCCGGTGGAACCAACTCTCGAGCTTTTAGAGTGGCCGAGTCGGAGCCGAGGTCGGCTCCGAACCCATCCAGCAAGAATGAAGGCGAGATAGACAACTTAACATCAAAAGTTTACAGAGTAATTTAGTAGGTTTAAGCTAAGATTAAATACAGAGAGCAAAAAACATGAAATTAAAGAAATTATTTTTTTTTCTCCAGTACTATGAAGGAAATTATTAATTACAGATAGGTGAGATAAAACAGTAGAGAAGAGAAGTATAGAGAGAGCAGGAGGTGAAAGAGATAAGTCAAGGTTAGAGCAGGGACGAAGCCAGTGAGTTGTAAGATATTCTTTAAGATGTTTTTTAAAAAGAATAGTGGAAGCAAGGGAGGAAAGTTCAGTAGGAAGCTGGTTCCAGATTTTACCTACTGTGTTGGTGAAAAGTGAATCCCCAGCCTTGTTATTTGATTTAATAGTGGAAACTAGAAGCTTATTAGCTGAGCGTAGTGTTGCAAGATTTCTATAGGGTGAAATCAGGTTAGTGAGGATAGGGGTATTATTAGGGTGGTAAAGGATCTTTTGGGTGATAAAAATTTGTTGATAAAGTAGTTGGTTCTGCAGTTCTAGCCATCCCAGTTGTTTTAGGTTGAGACAGTAGTGAGTTCTAAAGGTGGTGCCAGTGGCAAATCTGGCTATGTTATTGTAACTGGTGGAAAGTTTGGTAAGGTTGTTTTTTGTTAGATTGGTATATATTGCTGAAGCACAGAACAGGGTAGAGATAAGGTGGGTCTGGGCAATAGTTATTCTGGTTGAAGGGGAAAGGAAGGGTTTGATTCTGTAAAGGGTGCCTAGTTTTTTGTTGACCGACTTTATAGTAGAATTAATGTGGTCATCAAAACTAAGGTTATTATCAATTGTTACTCCTAGTAGACGTGTTGAAATGCCTGGGGATATGTTAGTTGCATTGTTAGAGGTTATTGTGAAGTGCAGTTAAGGTCACTTATGAGTAGGAGCAAAGAGCAATAACTTTGTTTTTTGGGGTTCAGGAGGAGGCAGTTTTGCATGAACCAATTTTCAACACTGTTAAATACTGTTTGGGTGAGGGACTGGAGAGAGGTTATGGACTTAGCTGAACAAATTAAAGTAGAGTCATCTGCATACTGTATGCAGGTGGCCTGAGGAATTTTGGTATGTAGGTCATTAATAAACAATGAGAAGAGTAGAGGACCTAAAATAGAGCCTTGGAGTACTTCAGTGTTCACAGGGAGGGATTTAGAAAAATTATTATCCCACAATACTGCTTGTTGTCTGTTTTCCAGATAGGATTTAAACCATTGTAATGCTTGTGGGTCAAGAGATTGGGCTTTTAGAATGTCTGTAAGGATGTTATGGTTGACCACATCAAAGGCTTTTGATAGGTCAATAAATAATGCAGAGAAAAAAGTGTTATTGTTACGATTTTTGTTTATGGAGTCAGAAAACGATAGAAGGGAAGTTGTTGTGCTATGGAAAGGCCTAAAGCCATGTTGGCAGTTGGCAAGTAGATTATTTTGGAGAAGGTGGTCAAGTAGTTGTCTGTGTATGCATTTTTCCATTATCTTAGCTATTGGAGACAGTAAGGCGATAGGCCGAAGTTGGAGAGTTCAGTAGATGACCCACCCTTATGTAGGGGGATGATGTGGGATACTTTCCAAATGGAGGGGATTTTGCTTTCTAAAATTGTTCTATTTATAAGGATGGAGATGGGATAGGCAATAGCTTTTGCTGCAATTTGCAGATATTCAGCTGGAAGACAGTCAGCAGAAGGGGTGCATGGTTTTAGTTTTTGAAGGAGGTTGCAAATGAGGGATGTAGGTACCGGTTGTATTTGAAAGGTTGGAGATGGAGTCTTAGTGGTATTTAATGGGGATGTGGTAAAGTATTGGCTAGGGTTCGAATGGCTTCAGTAAAGTAGTTATTAAAGGCATCAGGAATTTGGTTAGAGTTATTTTGGTTGAATCCTGTAGGGGCAGGAGTTTTAGAGTGTCCTGGCTAAAGAAGTTTGTTTATGCCAGACCAGAATTTTTGTGGTTTTTGCTGATGAGTTTGTTGAAGGTGAAGGTAATAGTCTTTTTTGTCTCTGAGAATATCTTTCTTGGTGGCATTTCTTACCTGTTTAAAGTAAAGGTGATCTGATGGACATTTGGAGACTCTCCATTTGGCCCAAATTTTATTTCTGAGGAGGATCTTTTGCCTAGTTTGTTTTGTGAGCCAAGGGGCAATTTTGGTCCTTATTCGGGAAGAGCGATAGGGAGCGTGGTAATCTAGGATCTGAAAGAATCTTGTGTTAAAGTACGTCACTGCAAGTGGAAGATGAGACATAGGTGACGAGTCACATGCTTTCAGTTCATTTTGGAAGCTCTCTGGATTAAAAAATTTTTTGGAACGTGAGGTTTTAAAATGATTAGTAGTTGGGCTATGGATTCTTTGTTTAATAATATAGGTTAGCATGTGGTCACTAATATCGTCAGGAAGGGTTCCTGGTTTATAAGTATCAAGGTGGCTGTTGATAAGGATCCAGTCTAGAGTGGTTTCCTTACTGCTTGGCTTATGGATTCTAGTAGGAGTGGTTATAATTTGTGAGAATCCGTAAAGATTTATATGATTGGAAGGATTAGGGGAACTGCAGGTAGCCCAGTCTATATTAAAGTCACCTAATACAATGGTTTCCTGAGGTAGGTGGGTAGTGAGGTAACTAAGTAAGTTTTCAAGAGTGTTGATATTTCCAAGGGGGGGATATGCGCAAATTAGACAGATGGATTTGGAGTTGTTGATTTGAAGTTTGGCACTAAGAGTTTCTGTATTGGTATCTGATGGTAGGAGCACATTGAAGGGTGAAACTTGGAGTTCAGATTTATACAGAATGGCTACACCTCCGCCCTTTTTGGTTTTACGGTCACGTCTCAAGATATTATATCCAGGAGGGGTAATCTCCTGTTCCAGAGTTGAGGGCTTTAGCCATGTCTCTGTAATACAGAGAATATCGAATGAGTGTACATCTAAGAGTGCATGTAGGTGGGTAATTTTATTGTTAATGCTACGGATGTTAAGGTGAGCTATTAGGAGGGAGTTTGAGGGTCTATTTAAGGTAGTGATAGGAGGAGATGTTAGGTTATGTTGGTTATTAGGAATATCAGACAGGCAACTGAGAAAGTCAGGGAAGAAAAAGAAACAATCAGCAAACAGCTAACTACTTAGTGCTTTAGTTGGGAAGGATAGGCATAGAAGGGAGGAAACAATGTAGTGAAAGTAAGTGGTTGCTGAGAGCATAGCTAGTAGAAAGAAGAAAGTAGAGTGGAAAGAAAAGGGCAGGAAGAAAATCCTCAATCCTGGGACAGAACTTTAATTTCAAAAGGAAAAAAAAAAAAAAAAAAAGAAAATCAGGGAAGGATGGATGTATAAGGGGCTATCCTAGTTTAGACTGCCATCTAGTGTTCAGATATTGTAATGCAACAGACACAAGGGAGCAGAGATAAAATGGTAAAGGGTTTGCTAGGGCTACTGTAGATAATTACAGGAGACAGCACAAGAGTGAGAAATAAGAAAAAAATGTATAAGTATTTAGGGATAGAGAGGGGAGTATGGCTGCTGGGTATCCTGGCTAGGTAGCGTATCATACATACACCAGATATTAAGCAAGTGTTGAAAATTACCACTCTGTTAGATAACACATACTTTCTTGCCTCCTAGTGAACTGGGTTCTTAAGCAGGACGGCAAGTCTTTTTTCTATAGAAGAGTTGGTTGAATTTGTTTGCAGTGGGTCCTTTCACCAGGTAGGTAGATTCTTAAGGTTTTAGTGTAGGACAGATGATTCAAACCTATGAACAGTGGGGACAAGAGACTCAATGAAGGTGTAAGAAAACAGACATTTAAGAGACAGGGTAGTACACAGAGCATTCAAATTCTAACAAACAAGCAGACATTAAATACAGCTGGGTAGTACTCAGTTTTCAAGTTCAAACAAGCAGATGAAAAACAATTAATTACAAAGTTTACAGACACATAGCAAGGCATACTGGTACTTAATCAAACTTAAGAAATGATTCCGAGTAATTTAACAAAGTAAGGGAAAAAGGTCTAACTAGTAAACAGCAGTCTAGCTAGGAATAGGTGCAACAGTGTTGAGATAGGTCTAGGAGGGTATCACATAAGAACAGGACTAGGCAGTATCTAAGCAGGTTATATATAGCAAATCAATAAAGCTTAACAAATGAGTAGCTTGTGCTAAGTTAAGGTGACTCCAGTATAAACAAACAGCGATGGCTAAGTGTAGCACTACCTACACAGGTTAGCGGTGCTACAGGCTATTTCCCCTCTATAGGTGTATTACTGAGTTTGGAGTATGCACAAGTAGTCTAAATGCATGTCCTGCTCAAGCACCTATCTAGGCTAGCATAAAAACAAGGGCATTGTATGCCATACAGCCAAAATAGTGTATATAATAGCAGTAGTGTAAAATTAGGAGAGGCGGCTAGGTTTTTTAGGACTCTGACAGGGTTATCTTAAGAGCTCCCCTTAAACAATACAAAATTGACGCTGTTTTATTGTGTTCGCTCTATCCTCTGGATATAATGCTTTGTACCCACTTGTCTCTTGTGATACTTTGCCAGGCTTCTGGGTACAAAGACAAACATCCCCGGACTGCCTCCAGAGTAGAGCTGGCGGGCCTCATTTCAGGACCACTGATAGGAACGTCCGTGAAAGGAGTCACGGTCACCCTGGTTTTGCGGACCCCCTCTGCCTCTAGAACGTCTACCATTGTTACCTTCTCCTCTGCCTCTGGGGAAGGATTCACCTCGTGCATCTTGGAAAGCTCCCTAGGATCTTTTGAACCACATTTTTTCACTCTTCTGACTTTAGGGTAAGGTCTTGAAGGTACAGAAAAATGTACTCCCAACGGCAGAGAAAGTTTTCCCTTCCTGCTCGCATCTGTTGAGTGTGTCTTTTACTTTGGGTCCAAAAAGTGAGGATCCATCAAAGGGGGCATTAGTAAAGGTAGACAAAGGGTTCTGCAAAAAGTACAGTTTTGTACCTACCATAAATGTAGATGTTCGAGTGCTAATACAGCTGCAGTCATAACAGATGGGTTTTCCTGCTGTCAGGCGGGTCCTCGGTCGGCCGAATTCCAAAGTCTAGGTCCGGCGTCGGATGTCGTCGCTTCTTCCCTGACGTCAGTGCGACAGGGGTATAAAGGAACCAGCCGACGCCATTTTCTTCAGTTTTTCTTGCCCCAGATGTCAGGTGCCCCCAGAAGGAAGGCAATACATAAATTTATGTAATAATGCAATGTAGTATAATCAAAAAACAGTAGTTGCAAGCAAATACACCATAAAAGAATACCCCAATCAGGTTGTATGAGGAAGAGTTAGCCATTAGGCCTGTCCCAGAGGGGAAGGAGGGAGGGAAACCTGGACTTCAGCTGTATTAGCACTCGAACATCTACATTTATGGTAGGTACAAAACTGTACTATGTTCATCGTGCATACAGCTGCAGTCATAACAGATGGGTAGAATACCAAAGCTAAAAAAGGGGTGGTAGGCACTAGGTGGAACTAGGAGGAGCCAGGATGCCCTGCAAGACTGCAGTGGCAAAGCCTGCTCTAGATTTGGAGTATAATGGTAGGTGATAGTGCTTGGAGAAAGTATGTACAGAACTCCAAGTGGCAGCTTCCAAAATATCTTTGGTAGGAACCCCCCTGAGGAAAGCTGCAGAGGTGGCTGTGGCCCTTGTGGAGTGAGACCTGATGCCTGCAGGTACAGTTTTACCATGAAAAGAGCAACAAAAGCGTATGCAGTGGGCTATCTATTTTGAGATTGTCTGTTTGGAAATAGGCTTCCCTTGAGCTCCTGTAGCATAGGACACAAAGAGTTGCTCTGATTTTCTGAAAGGCTTTGTTCTGTCCAAATAATAACGTAGCTGCCTATGAATGTCCAAGGAATGTAGTAGTCTCTCCCCTTTGTTTTGAGGATTGGGGTAAAAGGTAGGTAAGTGGATAGCCTGATTCAAGGCTACCCTGGATACTACCTTTGGCATAAAGGAAGGGTTGGTTCGCAAGGATACTCTGTCCTGATGGAAAATGATGAAAGGCTGCACAGCCATGAGGGCTTGTAGTTCGAAACCCTGCGAGCTGAGGTGATAGCCAGCAGGAAGGCTGTTTTCCAGGACAAATATTGCAGTTCTGTTGAGGCAGCTGGCTCAAAGGGAGGCAAAGTAAGTTTTTCTAGAATGAAATTGAGGTCCCAAGCAGGTACTGGTTGTTTCCTTGGGGGTTTTATATTCTTAGCCCCTCTGAGGAACTGTCTTAAGAGGGGGTGAGAGAATAAAGGAGGATCAGTGTTGTATTCTGCAGAAATGGCTGAGGCATGGATTTTGATGGAGGAGAATGAAAGTCCTCTGCTTAGCATCTCAGCTAGGTACTGTAATATTTGAGGTAAATTCAGTATTCCAGGGTTCTGGCCCTTTTTCTCATTCCAAGCACAAAACCGTTTCCATTTTGCGGAGTAGGCTTTTCTAGTAGAAGGTCTTCTGGCCTCCAAAATGATATCCTGCACCTCCTTGGACAGTAGGGTCTGTTGTGATTTTAAGGAATCTTCCATGCGGCTAGATTGAGTGTTTTCAGCTGACTGTGAAGAGTTTTGAAGTTGTGCTGAGTCAGTAGAAGAGGCATTAGAGGCAGGATCCATGGTGGGGAATGCGTCAGGCTCCTCAGGAGTGGGTACCAGTGTTGTCTTGGCCAGTCTGGAGCAGTGAGAATCATCTTTGGTCTGTCTGCTCTGGTTTTTAATAGAACTTTGGGCAGCAGAGGAAGAGGTGGAAAGGCATAAACTGTCATTGTTGTCCAACTGAGAGAGAGTGCGTCCACTTTCCAGGCCTGTGGATGAAAGGTCCTTGAGCAGAATTTTGCCAATTGGTGATTTCTGTGGGAGGCAAAGAGATCTATGTCTGGCCTTCCCCATGCTTGAATTATCTTTGAAAAAACTTGAGGATGCAACTTCCATTCGTGTGGATCTGTCATATTTCTGCTTAGGTTGTCTGCCAGCGTGTTTTCCTTGCCTGGCAGGAACTGTGCTTGAAGCTCGATTTGCAATTCCAGAGCCATGTTCCAAAGAGACATGGCTAGCCTGCATAGGGGTATGAATGGGTTCCTCCCTGTTTGTTTATGTACCACATTACTGTGGTGTTGTCTGTCCTTATCAATAGCTGGCCTGGATGCAGCAGGTCTTTGAAAGCTGTAATAGCATTTATTACTGCTAGCATTTCCTTTTGATTGATGTGTAGGTGCTTTTCTTTTTGGGACCACTTGCCCTGAATGTACCGATCTGTCATGTGCGCCCCCCAGGCGTAATCCAAGGTGTCTGTTGTGATGACTTGATTTGCTTGAGGCTTGCAGAATGGTAGACCTGTGTTTCTTTGGCATGCTTGAGCCCACCACAGAAATTCCTTTTGAAGACATGGAATCAGTGGTATTATTGTTTCCAAACTGTGGCTGTGTTGAGACCATAGGTTTTTTAGGTACCATTGAAGTTTCCTCATATGCAGCTTTGCACATGGGATTAGTAGGATGCAACATGCCATGAATCCCAGAGCCTGCAGGATTTTCCTTGCAGTCAGCCTGGTGAAAGTTGCCAGTTTTCTGAAGTATTGAGTTAGTTGCCCTTGTTTCTCTGGCCATCTGGGTGTTTGTATCCAAGCTGGCACCCAGGAAAATTATTGTTTGAGAGGGTATTAGTCTTGACTTCTTTTTGTTGACTGTGTATCCGAGAGATTTCAACAACATTATTACATACACCAGGTGTTTCAGAAGTATGTGCTTGCTGTCCGCTTGGATTAGGCAGTCGTCCAGGTATGGGTATATTTGTATCCCTTGAAGTCTGCAGAAGGCAATTACTGATGCCAGGCATTTCGTGAATACTCTGGGCACAGTAGATAAGCTAAAGGGCAATGCAGAGAATTGATAATGGGTTGAACCTGCAAGAAATCTGAGGTATCTTCTGCAATCTTGTCTGATTGGGACATGCAGGTATGCCTCCTTGAGGTCCAATGTTACCAGCCAAGACTCCTTGCCCAGCATGGGAAGAAGCTGCTGTAATGTGAGCATCTTGAATTTTGGCACGAGGAAAAATGTGTTTAGGATGGATAGGTCCAAAATAGGTCTCCAATCTTTTCCCTTTCTTGGTACCAGGAATAGTCTGGAATAAAAACCTTGACCGTGTTCTTGTGCAGGTACCTCCTGAATAGCTTTCATGTCCATGACATCTGAAATTTGTTTTTGTGCCTCTGCCCTTTGATTGTGTGGCAGGTTTGGCATGCCTCTCATTTTTGGAAAGGTGTGAAAGTGGAATCTGTAGCCTCTGTCTATAATGTCCAGGATCCATTTGTCTTTTGTGACAATATGCCAATTTTTTTGAAAATAATGCCAGTTTTCCGCCTAAAGGTGCTGCCATTTGAGCCTTGCTTGGCATGCAAAGGGGAAAGTCATTGGTTCTGCTTTCTGAATGGCTGTGAACTATCCTCACCACCTCTTTGTGTTGGTGCTTGCCATTGTCTGCCTCTAAACGATCCTTGAGATTGCCCTCTACCCCTCGGGCGCCTGTATCTACCTCTTTGGGGTCTGTCCATGGCTGGAAAGGACCAATTTTTGGAAGGCCAATTTCTACTGAAACGTGGAGGTTGTACCTGTAGGAAATCTTTCACTGTTTGCATTGATTTTGCCTTTTCCTCCATTTTCTTTAATACCTCCTCAGCTTTCACACCAAACAATACATCTTTTTGCAGAGGTGCATCCAGTAATTTAGCTTTAACATGATCTGGTAAAGTTTGCTCTTTGAGCCAAGCATGTCTACGTATGACTGATCCAGTAACAGCAGCTCTACATGAGGCCTCTAAAGCATCAAAACCACATTGTAAGGTATGTTTACCCACTTGTTCTGCACTATGTAACAAATCCTGCAACTCCTTCAAGTCTGGTTGCTCAGGTTGTGACATTTTGCTTTTCAACTGTGATAACAGAAACTGTTGGTACTTTAACATATGGAACTGACAGTTTAATGCCCTCATGGTTAAGGTGGCCGAGGTGTATACCTTCTTCCCCACCTTTCTAAAGCTCTGGAATCTCTCTCTGAAGGTAATGGATTTTTAGCAGTGGAGGCCTTAATTCCCTTGGGACCCTGTGAAATAGTTTCTGGGTCAGCCGCATGGCTTTTGTATAGAAATTGGTGTGAATCAGGAACCCGGTAATACCTGTCAGGCTTGACTGGAGCTGGAGGTAAAGAATCTGGGTTAAGGCAGGCCTCCGAATACACATCATCTAGTATGTCTAAGACGGGAGGTATAGCCAGAGGGCTGTGCTGAGGGAGCAAAAGGAAATCCCTAAGCCTTTTCTTGGAGTCTGAGTACTCTTGGCCTTCCCAGTGGAAGTGTTCCCTCAAGGTATGTAAGGTTTCCCCAAAAGAGTAATCCTCAGTGGGGGAGACAGAGGGAATGGACTCCTCTGCATCAGAATCTTCAAAAGGGGAGTAAGAATGTTCCTGGTCTTCAGAATGTTCTGAAATAATGGAGGCCTGGTCCGAGGAAGGGGATTCTTCCTCCACTCTGGGCCTTTTGTCCGGAGGGGGTTGAGAACCCCTGATAAGAGTAATCAAATCCTCAGCCATTTTGAGCATCTGCTTTTTAGGCATGGGGCCTTGAGAGGGGCCCTGTGGGGATTGTCTTTTAGTATGCATGGCTGCTTTAGACTTAGTGAAAGCCTTGATGGAAAAAGAAGAGGAAGGCCTGAAGACACCTTGAGAGGTGGCAGGCCTGTCTAAACTCTGAGTTTCACTGCCAAGAGTGGCTTCGGTATCGGGTAGTCGGGGTGTGGGCCGAAGAGCCTGCGACCTCGGGCACTGAAGACACTGCCAAAGAAGTGTCATCGGTAGTCAGGGGCTGCGTAGGCGCCTCACTGAGAACCGGACCACCTGTAGTCGGCTTTGGCATGATGTCGGTAGAAGTCGCGGACCTCGTATGTCGGTCCTTATCTTTGCGTCTTTTACTTAAAACTGGAGTCGGAGGATCCGACGACATAATTTAATTAAACTTTTTGCCAAAATAGTGTTGGGCGAACTCCGCCCGACGCTTAATAGTGCGTCTGTTGAATGTAGCACAAAAACTACAGGCCGAGACGTCGTGGTCTGGGCCTAAGCAAGGAATGCAGAGGGAATGAAAATCCTTATGCGGTATTTGCTTCCCACATGAAATGCAATTATTAACTTTGTCTGACATCGGTCTGAGGCAAGAAAAGTTTCCCCAATGGGGTACTTAGCTTTCAAGAAGACTTCGGTTGAAAAATATTCGTAATCTAAGGAGCTGGCCGACCGGCACTTGCGAACTGCTTCTGCTTCGGGCACCGTGCGGCAAGAAAGACTGAAGAAAATGGCGTTGGCTGGTTCCTTTATACCCCTGTCGCACTGACGTCAGGGAAGAAGCGACGACATCCGACATCGGACCTAGACTTTGGAATTCGGCCGACCGAGGACCCGCCTGACGGCAGGAAAACCCATCTGTTATGACTGCAGCTGTATGCACGATGAACATTTGCCCAAGCGCATCCAGGAGTGTCTCCTCAAGGAAACTCCTGAACCCGCTGCCCTGCTTGCTCCATCCGCTGCATAAGATATCAGTCTCATGGAGGAGATGATGATAGAATTTAAGGTGGACAGCTGGGAGGAGACTTTCTCATTCACCCCTGCAGCTAATGAACCTTGTAGACTATTCGCCTAGCTCTTTCAGGAGATCTCTTTGCAACCTTGTAAAGTGAGTAAGGTAGTTCAACGATCGGAGAGTAAAAGTCGCTGACGAAAAGACACGCTTCCCGTATCTGTCCATCATTCGAGAATCTTTGTTCAGAGGATGAACAGATGAGAATGTCTCAAAAAGCTCCTTCTTGGTGGCTGATGCCACCACCATAACATCTACAGGTACACCCTTTGTGGGAAAATCCTTTCCAGTAGAGGCTAACAAAAACTTGTTTGGCCTCCGAGGGAGTGGTTCTTTAGTGTCAGGTGACTCCCACGCCTTTCGACTGACCAAGTCCATTCGTTCACCAAAAGGAGGAGAGACACAGAAGGCTGTAGGTTGAGATCCAAAGGCCTTCAAGTACACCGACTCCTCATCAGAAGGGGTGATGGTTTTCCAGCCACCTCTCTGCTTTAGGATCTCCAGGATATCTGCAAATGAGCTATCAGAGGACAACCGTGGGGACCCTTCTGACTCCTCAAGGTCAGTATCTGAAGTGACGGACTCATCAGGGGCATCTATATGCTTCCTCTTGCAAGTCCTCTTTCGAGGAGGCTCTTCAGAAGGGTATTCTGGGGAGGCCTCGGAAGAGAGGGGTTCCCTCAATGAGGGATCCTGAGGCTCTGAATCTCTGCTGTCCTATGGATGGGGTGGTGCTGAGACAGTAGCCGGTGCCTTGGGGGGATGAATGCCGGAATCCCTATGTAGAGCTGTACAGGGGGACAGCACACTCCTCATCAGGTTGAAAGCAGATCCCACCAATTCTGAGGATATCCCCGGCTCTGAGGAGACGGAGGACACCCCCGGCACCAGAGAGACCAGCTCTGACGCCGGATGTAGGAGCCGAGCTCACCCGAGCTAACGCACCAAGGGGTAGACTCGGAACCGAGGATGTTTGGGCCAGAGTGTCCCCCCCCCCCAGGGCTGGCTGGAGAATCCCGGCTCCCAGACACTCCGGACAGCAGCGAGAGAGTCGGAGCAGATGTCGGTTCCATAATTTCCAAAGGGGGTCCCAGAACAGACTGTTCTACAGTACGTGGTACCAGGCACTCCAGCTCCAAAGATAAAACTTGGCTCGAGGGAGGAACAACAGTGGATGCAAGTGTCTTGGAAGGCTCCGAGACGTGATGGATCAGAGCCGAGAACAATTTAGCTAGTGCCAGCGACTTAAGGAGTCTGAGCACCACCCGCTCCACGTCATCATCAGATAGGCTCCTAGTAGACCTGGAGGATAGAGAAGATGAAGGAGATCTCTCTAAAATGGGAGATCTCAAGGTAGGGGAGACAGGTAAAATGTCAATGGACCAGTTCCAAGACCTGGTATCTTGTGGCTCCGAAGACATTGGAGCCAAAGAACCAGGCTTGTCAATAATGATGACCTCTGTCGGTTCCGAAGTCTGTGGAGCCGAGGAGGTAGACGGCTTAGAAAGTTTCAACAGTTTTTCTGGAGGCTCAGACTGAGCTGAAGAGACAGGTGATGGCCTTTTGGATGGTCTGTCCCTCTTGGAAGAAGACGGGGATGAAGAAGCACTCTACACAGCTTCCTCAAAAGTTTGCTTTAAGAGTCCCTTAAGAATCAATTTGTTTCTCCTCTCCTGTAACACACGTGCACTAAAGGAGTGGCAGAAAGTACAATACTCCTGTAAATGTATAGCCCCTAGACAATATATGCAAATGACATGTCAGCCTGTAATTGACATTTTCTGTGTACATTTCTGACATTATTTAAAGCCCATAGACTTATGCTCCTTCTCCCTAGAGTCTTTAGACATGATGGAAGAAAGAAGTTCCCAGAAAGATTACAAAGGTAACTAACTCAGAACACTGCTAGATATATAAACACACTCTAAGCTAATAAACACTGCACATCTAAGTATAAGACATATTACAAAACTAACTTGCTAAGACAAAAGGCGAGCACTAGGACCTCTAACTTAAATTGACCTAGATACCAAGGAAAGAACACACACATGCACAATAATCCTACCAGCCCTCTAACTAAAACAGGCGATTAACTCTCTAATTTAAACAAGCTAAATGGCCAACTAACTAACTGCTAGAGTAGACTACATAGCCGGCTTTAGGCACCAGCGAACCCTGCGGTCGCTGGGGGCCCCCAACCACAGCAAGTTCTTACCCTGATATTTTGTTACATGCCTGTCAAACCAACAAAAGCTAGTACAGCATTCTTGTATACTTAATAAACCACATGGATAATAACTCTTATTTATGCCTCCATTAAAATTCAAAGATATTTCTGGTTGCATTAACAGTGTTTTGTCAACTAACAGGCATCAGAATTCATTAAATATTTTACCACTGACAGTGCCCCTAGTTTAGTTACATCCTGCTGTTGGACATTTTCTCCACTAAAACTAACTACATAGCCAGCTTTAGGTCTCGGCTATACCTGTGGCTGCAAAGGGCTCCCCCTTAATTATCCTTGACTGTGTGGGGGGGCCCACAAAAGCTGCTGCTGTTTGGGGAAAAACGAGGAAGAAAAAATGTATTAATTTACTAATTATGCTCTTTAACCTGAACAGGGCAGTGATATGACCTTGTTAGGATGAAGCTGAAAATGAACATGACCAAGGTAAGCACTAGAGAGATCAGCAGCCCAGAGTGACCAAGATACGCACAAGAGAGATTAGCAGCCCAGAGTGACCAAGGTAAGCACTAGAGAGATCAGCAGCCCACAGTGACTGATCTCAGTGCAAAGTTTGGATTTTAAGAAGAGCTGATGCTTCTGATCACTAGGGATGGTTTTCTCTTTCAGGGAGTTTTATAAATAATACCAGAACACCAGATACTATAACTCTCAATTTATTTGCTTAAGAATGAAGTGCAATCCTAAAAATAATAGAATAAAAGCTCAAAATCAGGACTACATTTTAACTATTACTCTAATGCACTTAAAAAGTTAGGAGAATAGCACCTTTTGCATCAACACGTATTTTTGGACAATAAGTATAAAACTCAGATGTCTGGATTTATTGACTGTTTGTAATCCTGAATGATTTACCAGCAAATCAAACCTTTTGCGAAGGAGAGCAGAAGTATGAACAAAATCAGGTAAAGTCTGTGAAATCAGGGATAGTGACAGGTATGCATTACTCCTCAATGAGGTAAATAAGTGACTTACCCAACAATGCTGAGATATGACCCTTTTAGGATAAAGCTGATAATAGCCTTTAGTTTCAGCCACACCCATTCTAAAACCAGCCCTGCTCAATCAAATGTGTGTGTACAGAAAGCTGCTGGGGGTCTGGGGATTGTGTGGTTATTACAACTTTAATTTTCATCACAGTCAATCCTTAGAGGTGTGCACATGAAGCCATTATAGCTAGTGTTTGAGCGGAGGACAGTGTGGTCATTGTTTATTTACTTTTCTCACAGACCTCAGAAGTGTAAAAAGAAGGTTACTATAGCTTGTGTAGGGGTCGTGTACTGTCTAAGAGCAACAAATTAGAATATATTACAGAAATCATTCTCACAATCACACATCAGGCACATATACATGGGGCTGACTTTGAGGGTTAGGATTGAGGAAGCATGCTATGTATACATATATCAGCAGTCACTTGAAATATACGACTATGGCAATTTAAACCTCTATTTTCATCCTAGTCTAACACCAGAGGGATATAGAGGCAGTGACTTTCTTTTGTGGGGGGGGGTGGTATTCCCAGATAAGACGTATGTATTCCCACAACTGGCTTGTTAGTTTATTGTGAGTTACTATTTTGTCAGCTTTGAACATTAAGCCTTGGGCACAA